>NC_034413.1:32884893-33042634 GCF_002078875.1 Numida meleagris | reverse complement strand
GCCACTAAACAGATGCAGAGAACAGTGCTTGAGCTCTCTCCAAAGTCCTCTGTATGTAAGTGCCATCAATTAGAAGGCCAGCATGGCAGGCCACAAGCACAGGCAAGATGTGTCCCACTCTTGTTTAAATGAAATAGGAGCAAGCTGAATGCCCATTGCCACCTAGAGGTGCCAGACCTTAGTTCTGGTAGGTCCAGAATACATGAACAGCACGGAGTAAACTCAAAGGCATCACATGATACTTGCTGCTGATTTTAACTCAAGCAGCTTTGCCATGGCTTCCAGACCATAAACAGAGATTAATTTTAAATCATAAGCAAAGATGTAAAGCTTGCAAGAAAACAGCATTTACACACACACTCCCAACATAAAGCAGAAGATTCCATGATTCAGCCCATTCTCTAGACTGACAGCAAAAAGAGACCTTTAAGGTCCCCAGATGTCTAATAGCCGAGAAAGAGTTTGCTCATTTGCCAATATCTTCCATATCTTTCTCATTTTCCTTCATGGTAGTGTCTGTTCTTGTGGGAAATTCAGTGGGAAATTTATCTTCTAAGAAGAACCTTTCCAGGTAGAACAGTTGAAGCAGGACTGGCCATTGTCCTTATTTATAGACCATGCTGCTCTTGCTCGGCTGAACACACCAAACCATCCTGGAACACGTATCCTCCTGCAGAGACATTTAAGCTCTTTTTTCTATTAGCAGACAGTATTTCTACAAAGGACACATTATCATTTCAGCTCATCCGTAATGAGCTACTCAGCATAAAGTTGCTCCATTTCTGAAGCAGATCACTTCAGTAGCAAGATATTCACAGGATCATAGAATCATTCAGGATGGAAATGACCTCTTAGATCACCAAGTCCAACCCCAGCCAACTCCCACCTGCCCCCTGGGCCACGTCCCTCAGTGCCACATCTCCACAGATCTTGATATGTGACAGTTTGGTAGCTTCCCAGTGCCTCCAGCATGGATCTGGGAGGAGAAGCTGCAATTGTCAGCAGAAATAGGTTTCCTTGGACAATAATAATTATTTCTTTTGCCGTATTTTTTCATCTGAAACCCCACTAATCCCATTTGAGCTTATCTGCTCTTTATTCATCAGTTATATTAAATCTTAGCTTCCTAGTGTCATCATTGGGGAAAAAAGAGCAATGCTCCCTTGTCTTGTTTCTTTATTTTTCATCTTTACATCATGAAACGCTCTACGAATTTGCTAAATTAAAAACAGGTGTTAATCTATTTCGGTATCGATCTAAATACTCATAGGCCCTCCCCTTATTTTCACTAACTGGTTTTCCCCTCCAGAGAGGGGTGGGCAGCCTTGCTCTACAGGTTATTCTTGTCTCCCTGCCCTGAGAGCTGCAGGTTACCCAGATGAAAGGAAAGGCTCATCAACACTCTAGAACTTCAGTTTTGACTCCCACTAACAGTGGTGCAGAAGCTCAACAAAGACTCCCGGCACAGCCTGAGCATTTTCCTGTGGAACTTGTTATAAAGGGCAGCTTAGCCCACTCAACTTCCAGACTCATTTTGGAGTACCATAATATTCCCAAGAAATTTTACATGATTCTTTCTGATACAGAATCATAATAACAAAGATTTCACATCAAGGTTGGGTGATGCGTTTCTCCTCAGAGGCTGGAAAACAAAGCCATTTTACAGTGATCACAGATTTGAACATCAGTGCTGCCTTACAGGTTAGCCATGGAGTAACATGAGGCCAGGGGCTCTGCTGCTTGGAGTCTGGTAAATTCACAGCAAAACTCAAAGCAGATTCTGCCGTACCATAGCACTAAGAGGTAAATGTTTACATCAAAGGAAAAAAAGGTATAAGATCCCAGCTAATATTAGGAAAAAAAAACACTGCACTCACTTAACATCTAACCTTCAGTCAGTGTGCTTATACAATGGGCTCTGAGGACATCCAGAGTTTTAAGAATGCAAACAGAATCTTAACCTCAAAGGAGACCTTAAATGCTATCTCCTCTCCCAGTCCAATCCTGCTGCTTTTAAGCACAAGTTGCTTGTGGCAACAACGTGCATAACATAGGACCTCTTAGAGTGCTCCTCCCCACAGTGCAGTCCTAAGAACAAGCACAGATTAGTCCAATAACACATCAACATTTTTTTTTCCCAGCTTATTTGTGTTATTGCAGAGATGTTGCTTTGGAATTACCCTTCAGAGCCCAAAAGCAACTCTGCAATATCAGATTTTCCCACCTTCCTTCTTTTCTCCTTACTTCACATGGCTGGTTGGAGAGGTTTGTGGTGATGCCCATGAGCAAGATCTCCCATTTATGTACCTGCCTGCTAGAGAACCGAGGCAGCACCTGACAGGCAGTTAAACAGTACAAGCAAGCACTTCTGTATGCTGGAGGTATAAACTGGTATAAGCAGCCATGCCTACACTGGGCTCAAGGAAACTGTGCAGTCTTTCTCCTCCATCTCTGCTTACAGGTAAGCTCATGCAACAATCCCTCTCTGTAAGCTATGGTGTCATCTTTGCTCCTCTGAATTCCTAACAGAATTGGACAAGAGCCACAGAGTTTGAAACCCTATCTCTTTGGTCATCTTCAGACACTGAATCCAGATGCCAGAAACAAGAAATTCTTAAGTAATCCTGGCAATACGTAACAATGAACAGAGACGGATAGAAAAACAAACAAAAAAAAAAAAATCAACCCCATTAAAGCATCATGGATGCAAGTAATGCCAAGTAGAAGGGATAGTTACATAACAACCAAGAAAATTAACACTTTCCCACATGATTCAGAGGATTTGTTCTCCAGTTAAGTCTTGCCTTGCCTTAAGTGACTCACAGACTAAAGGATACTCAACTTTCACCTCTTCTATCTCTACCAGAAGAAGATCATATTCCTTGCTGAAGGCACACTAGGAAACACTGACTTCATTTTAGTAAAATCCCAGGTAAGTTCCTTTACTTAGTCACAAACACAGCTTAAAACTTTTCCTACAGAACAAGGGATTCCTGGTATTTTATTACTGTGTAATTTAGAAATTGGATACAAAACTCTGCAAAGTGTTTTTTGCGTTCCACTGATGGATGCATAATAATTTGCTTGCATGACATTCAAAAACAAAGCAAGGCAAGAAATACAGCTAGAAAATGAGATCTATGTCTTTTTATCTCCCACTTACATCTCTTTCCCTAAAAGAAATAACATGCAACTGTTTGAATTGTGCCTATTATTTAATCAGTTGCTCCACAGAAGATTGAATTAAGGCAGGGTGTCAGAGGCTTAAATAACCAGCAATCCATTAGTATTTCAAAAATTCAGCCCAGCACTGCTCATTTCTCAGCATCAGGAAATCCAGTTCAACTGACAGAATAAAACTGCTGCTGTCCTCTGACAGCAATGCCTATGGCTCTACTTCTTTCTTTGAAACACACTGTATATCCAGCTATTCTTCCTAAAGTTTGGAAAGAAAAACAACATTAATCCCTTTAGAATTAAGTACAGAAAAGTATCTATTTGTGATACAATTGCCAGAAAGACTGATTGAAATCAAAGCCATTTATGTGACAAGTGGGAAGTCATCCAAGTGTGCCTTCAAGTTCCCTGCGCTGTCATATTAAGCTATTCTACCATGCTCACAGAAATGTTTCAAATTCAGTATGAAAATTATGTTTTTATCATAGAATCACAGCTTCAGTTAGAAGGGACCTCAAAGATCACCTACTTCCAATCCCCTTTCCACAGGCAGGGTTGCCAACCACTAGATCAGGCTGCCCAGCAACCCATCAAACATGGCCTTGAACATATCCAGAGATGGGGCATCCACAATCTCCATGGGCAGCCTGTGCCAGGGCCTCACCATTATGCAAGTAAACAATTTCTTTCTAATGTCTAACCTAAATCTCCCCTCTTTTAGCTTAAAGCCATTCCCCCTTGTCCTGTCATTATCAGTGTACAAAGTCAGTCTCCCTCCTGCTTGTAAGCTCCTTTCAAGATCACAGTGAGGTCTTCTCAGAACCTCCTCTTCCCCAAGCTAAACAAGCCCAACTCCCTCACCCTTTCTTCCTAGAAGAGGTCCTTCCTCCCTTTGATCATCTTCCTGGTCCTCCTCTGAACCCGCTCAAACTCTAGCTTTGCATCCCCTCTGTACTGAGGGACCCAGACCTGGATGTGGTACTCCAGATGGGGCCTCACAAGGGCAGAGTAGAAAGCAACAGTCACGCCCCTCTCCCTGCAGACACCCCTCTATTGATGCAGCCCAGAATACCACTGGACTTCTGGGCTGTAAGAGCACACTGCTGGCTCGTGTCCAGCTTTTCTTCCACCAGGATTCCTAAGCCCTTCTCGGCAGGACTGCTCTGTGGGAGTTCATCTCCCAGTCTGTGCTTGGTAAAGTCTTCAAGAGCTACCAGCTTCACTCCACTCCTCTGCCTCTAAGGACAGCTTCCCAGGGAACCTCATCCAATAACTCCCTAAACAGCCTGAAGTTTGTTCTCCTGAAGATCAGGGTCTTGACTTCGCTTTTTGCCATCTTCCTCAGGATTACTAACTAAACCTGGGCACGGTCATTAATGCCCACAGTGCCTCCAATCTTACCTTCTTTAATGAGCTTCTCTGTGATGATAAGCACCAGGTCTGGTAATGCTTCACCTCTGGTTGCTTTGTCTAATACCTGGACCAGGAAGTTCTCCTGGAGTCTCCTGGGAGCACCCTGGGAGTCTCCTGGATTGTTTGCAGCCCAACATGCTGCTTTCTCAGCAAACATCCTGGTGCTTGAAATCCCCCATCCAGATGAGCCTGCAGGCACGACACTTCTTGAAGCTGAGGCAAGAAGGCCTCATCCACAGGCTGCCCCTGACCAGACGGCCTGTAGTAGGGCCTGACCAGCAGGTGCCCAGTCATTCTGGAGAGATGAGAGTGGAAGAGTGCAGTGATGTGGCTGTGGTCCTGTGACAGCAGCAGGACAGTCACAGTGGGGGGGTGTCAGGACGCTATAAAAGGGGCAGCGCTGCAGCTCCACACCCTAGAGATCTTTGGCGAGTGCAGCATACACCTCCTAAGGGCCATGGCTCAGGCGATCTTCACAGCCCTGGCTTTGCTGGAGATCTTGCAGAAGCCTGAGCTGGAACTTCTGCACGTGGATGTGGATGCGCACAAGAGCAGCGTGCAGCAGCTGTGTCTGGCCATGGCATGGCTGCTGCACGGTATGGAGCAGGGGATCCAGGAGCAGAGCAGGCACTCTGTCACTCTGGCAGCTTTGGGCCTTTCCTGGGCTCCTTGTTGGGCTTCTTGTCCTGCTGGTCGGGCTCTCCCAGAACCTCAGGAAAACGAGACAGAAGCCGGAGAGCAGCAGAAAGTCAGAAAGTTCCTCAAGCAAGGAGGAGAAGGACAGTGAGGCAGAGAAAGACAGCGACTCTGATGAGATGTGTGACCTGGGCAGAGTTTGGGCTGGGAGCAGCCAGTGGCCGACACTGTACATGGCTGCCAAGCGCCAAATTGTGGAGCAGCTGGTAGACAGCCTTCTCTGGGCCTGCAGAGGCCTCTCCTGCCACAGCTTCACCTCTCGGCTGCAGCAGGCCATTAGGGTGGCCTGGGTCTATGAAGGATGGAGCAACCCTGGAGAAAACATTCTCTACCACCTGCTCACGCCCCTGAGGCCTCCCCCCGGGCACACCTTCCACCCGGAGCCAGATGATGCAGAGGAGATTTCGGCAAGGAAGTCCTGCCTGTGCGTGGAGCTGGAGTGCACCTGCACGAGGGAGCGGCTGCTGGGGGGACATGCTGTGCTTTCTCCACCACACTCAGGACGAGCTGAGGGGGAAACAGGAGCCCAGCCTCCTAGACAGCTTCTGCAAGGGCTCCTACCTGCACGGGGAGAAAACCGCCTGCTGGATCCAGTGCCAGGTGCAAGCAGCTTGGTGGCATCTGCCTCAGTCACGTGACTGCCGCCTGACGGTGCTGCCCTCCCTCAGCTTCTGCAAGATCAAGCTGACCACCCCCTCCAGGAACACCTTCTCCATTGAGATGATGCTTGAAGTGCAGCTTGACTCAAACACCTTCCTGAGCCTCAAGTACAGCATGGCCAGAAATGGACCCTGGTGTGCTCACCAAGGGCAAGGTGGAGAACCTGCACATCCCAGATCCCCCCTGGGTGCCTGTGCCCCAGAACTGAGCAGCAGATACTGCTCATCAGGCAGTGGGTATCACTCCCGCACATTTTCTCCTCTGTGGAAGAAGGGGTGGAATGTCATGTTTTTATTATTTTTGTTATCTGTATTCCACATCATAACATCATGTAGAGCACTGAGAGTTGAAGAGTTAATGCTCCAGTTCCACGGACTGCTGATTTTCCAGGAACTTGGTTCTCAGAAGAGAACTATCTACCCCAGATGACTTTTCATTTCCATTTTCCGTTCAGAGGGAAAGATAAAACTGTTCACAGATCATGAGTTGTCCCTTTTTCCCTTTCTGCTCATCTGCAGTGTGTGCTTCCTAGCTGTCTCACCTTCAGCATTAGAGGAAGGCCTTTAGTTTTGGACACTCTCATTTTATTTGATTTATTAGCTTCAATTCCAATTATACTGTATTGTGTTATCTTGCATTCTGATCTCATATTTAGTGAACTTTCCTCCTCAGACCTTTGCTGCTGTTTTGTTTTTAGGCCCATCTCTCTACCCTTTCCCCTTTATCCCCTTCCCCCTTTCCCAGGGCGTGGCTCTCCCACCATATTAGTCACAGAACTGGGCCAAACCAGCCCATAAACTGTTGACACCAGTCACATTTTGGGGAATCTGATTTGGTGCAACTGAAGATGATGCTGCGTGGAGGCTTGCAAGAGAGAGCTGTTAGCATGCAGGCAGTGACTTGGAGAGATTTCATGACCTCTGGGAGCTCCAGCCTGTGCATCAATGTCAATAAATTAATTGTGTGAACAAATTCTCTGTCAGTGCCTGCACAGAACTTTGCAGGGGAACGTGGACATAAGGTACTGAGCACCTCACTGCTGCACAACCAGGAACTATTTGCAGAAAAAGAACCACAGACTGACTGAGTCTGTCCAGTTCCTGAACCAGAAAGTTATCATTAATGGACCCCAGGAGTCTCCTGGATTGCTTGCAGCTCACCATGTTGTTTCCCAGCAGATATGTGGGTGGTTGAAATCCCCCATCAAGGTAAGAGTCGGTGAGTGCGACAACTCTTGCAGCTGAAGCAAGACCTGGTCAACAGGTCCCCCCTCATTAGGCAGCCTGGAGTAGGTCCAGACCACCAGCTGTCTTTTGTTGGTCCCATCTCTAATTTTAACCCACAGGCTCTCCATCTGCTCCTGCCTGCTTCTCAGAGGCAGCTCCTCACAGTCTATCCAATTCCGAACATGGAAGGCAACTCCCCCACCCCTCCTACCTTGCCTATCCCTTCTAAAAAGCTCATAGTTCTCAATCCAGGTATTTCAGTTATGTAAATCATCCCACCATGTTTCCATGCTAGCAACAAGATCATCATTTTCCAAGAGCACCACAGTTTCCCCCCCGCCCCCGCTCAGCTGCAACCCATCCCTCATGAACATTCCTGATCTGTGCATCCTAGGTGCGTCCTAGGTCATAGAACCCTTTGCTTGACACCACCCATGCAGCCAGACCTTCAGCTGGTCCATTTTCCTGTCTGGATCCCCATCTCCAACCAGGAGGACTGAGAACACTACCTGTGCTCCTAATCCCTTCAACACCTTCCCAAGGGATGTAAAGTCTTTTCTTATATTTTTTAATTTCCTGGTTGTAGCCTTGCACAACTCAACTCGGAAGACCAGAAGGGGATAGCGTTCCTTCAGCTTTATTTTACCCAATATCCTCTTCTTCATGTCCCAAATATGGGCCTCTGGCAGGCAGCAAACTTCTCTAGAGAGGTTTTCTAAGTGGCAGATGGGAGCCTCAGTGCCTCTCAGCAAAGAGTCTCCAATTACTAAGACCCTTCTTTTTTTAGCAGCACCAATCGTGACTTGGTTCCTCATTTGGATCTTTTCAACGTGATCACCCCTTTCTGGTTTGGAGTCGCTATCCATTCCTTCTTCTCTCTCTGACATCAGAGCTTGATATCTATTGGTTAATGTGACTTCTGGAGCAAGGAAGGGCTTCTCCTTCTGCCCCAAGCATAGATGAAAGTCCCGTATCCCTCTCCCAGCATGTGTTCGCCTTGTCAGGTAGGAAGCTGCTGATCTTCCTTCCCTGGCCAGGCCCCAGGACAGGACTGTCTGTCAGCCCGTGCCACTGCACAATACCTGACATCCAGCTCTCCCTCTGACTGTTGGATACATCTCAGCCTGGTGACTTCCTCTTGGAGCCTGGTCTGCTGCTCAGAAGGATTGTCGCATTGGGTATAGCTGCACCCACAGCACCTCCTCAGTCCCTCAGCTGGCCTCCAGATCCCAGGTGTCCACACAGCCACCAGGCTGTGCAGCCCTCTGTCATGGTTTTATGATTTTCGGTTATTGGTACTCCACATCATAACATCATGTAGTGAATGTACCTGGTTCTCAGAAGAGAAGGACTACTACATTCCCCACGGTACTTTGCTCCTCTGTTACCATTTTCCAGCCGGAGGGAAAAGATAAAAGCTCGCAGTATAAAAACTTGCAGATCACAAGACCTCGTCCCTTTTTCCGCCGTCTCTCGTCTTGGCAGCACCTCGCTCTCCAGCTGTCTTATCGTCGGTAGTAGAGTAAGGCCTACCTTGATTTTGGGACATTCTCTCTCTCTGTATTGGATTTATCAGCTTAAATTGTAATTATATTGTATTATAGTGTGTTGTTTTGCATTCCGATATCTTATTTAGTAAATTAGTTTGTTTCTCCTCAGATTGTTGCCGCTGTTCTTTGCTCTCAGGGCCATCTCCTTACCCTTTTCCCCTTTCCCCTTTTCCCGGGACATGGGCCCGTGGGTCCCCCGTCCCCTTCGTCACGGAATCGGGCCTAACGCCCATAAACCATTGACACCCTCTCACTTCTTGGGATGTCTATCTGGGTGCACTCATCAGTGCAGAGAGGTTGCAAGCCTCCCGCCTGCATTTCTGCCTCAGCCTGCCTGTCGCGCTGGATGGTCACCACGTTGGTGTGAATAGAGAGCTCCCCTTCCCCTGGTGGCCCTAGCTGAGATGAACAACACATTACAACAGGTCTCAGAGCTCCATGTCAAGAATGGAACTCAGTTATCTTTAATCATAGAATCACCAACATTGGAAAAGGCCTCCAAGATCATCCAATCCAACCATGCACCTACCACCAAGATTTCCACACTAAGCCATGTCCCTTAGTACAACATCACATATCTTGAACATCTCCAGGGATGGTGATTCCACCACTTCCCCGGGCAGCTCATTCCAGCACCTGACCAGTCTTTCGGAGAATGAATTTCTCCTAACACCCAGGAGTTTTTTTCTAACATCCAAGAAGCTTCCTTAAACAGCCAAAGAAAAGCTCACTTCAAGTCAACAGAGGAAGATTCCAGGTAAACCAGAGGTGAAGGAGAAGTAAAAGCTAGCTGAGATGCTTAAGGACCCGAGGATCATCTCAACGCTTGCATTTTCTTTCCACTTTCTTTCAGTGCTGCAGACTACATGTTAAGACGTTATTTTATTCTTAAACATTACCTGGTGATAAATCCAACTCTAAGCTGATGCAACACCACAGTCACTTGAGGAAAGCAGCGCTTAAACCCATGCTCCCAGGGTAAGGACCCAGCTCCTCATCATGGTGCTTGAAGAGAGAAAAGGCTGTTGGCTTGAGAGCAAATAGCCCTAGGGTTAACAGCAAGAGAGCTTATATTCTTGTGACCAGGGATTAAGATACCTGACACGCAGTTATGTGAAGAGAGCACTGAGCTCTGGTAATTATGTCTTATGAGTTTTGCCTTCGGCAGAGATTTGACTGACCTGTATTTAGTAATAGGGTTTTAATTACTGAAGAAGGCAAAGTAATTCTTTGTTTCTTGCATGAGCCCCTATAAAATAAAGCTGGAGGGTATTATCGTCTGATCATATTGTTGTGAAAATTGTCATCTAATGACCTAGTCCTTTTATATCAGCTAAGGAATTTCACCTCAGTGAGAAAGCGTGCCACAAGTACACCTGTGCTTGCATGTTTACAGTGCACAAGTACAAGAGCTTAATTAATAGTGAGAGAGTTCAAAGGGCTACATATGTAAGCAATGGACAATTTTATATCATTTTTATTAGAGAAATATTAATTCCAGGCCGAATTTATCATTGGTTATTGTTATAAAAGTGAAATACTGCACATCCATCAAAATGCATGTCTGTATACTGCAGTGCATTAGAGCAAGAGCCCCCAGTGGGAAATACTGGCAGCAATTAGTTTGTTCTCCAATATTAGCTACCAAAACAATAGATGAACATGCTGGATGTAAGTCTAAGGGTACTTAATGAAATACCACTTTTAGCATTCAATGACAAAAAAGAATCCAACTTAACTGTCAATGCTTTTAGAGATAAATCTGTCTTCTCCCTCATTTCAAGCCATAAATTCTCCATAAATTTTTATCATCAGACCTCCTTGTGGAGGATTTGTGGCATTTGAACGATAAATCAATAGCGTGTTATAAAATATTGGCTCACTGTGGAGGTTCTCTGAAATGACACATTCAAGAAAAATTGGATTTGCTAGAAAGATTCTCTATTTTCCCTTTTGGGATAGATCGTATCTGACATTCAGCATCACTACCAGTTTAACCAGAGCAAAGAAGCTCAACTCTCAATGACCTCCACAGGAAGGATAAATCAGAAGGGGAAGCTAAGGAAAAAAAAGTGGAAATTTAAAGAAATGCATTTTGACTCTAGAAATATGCAGTTTGGTCCCTGTCATTGTTGCCTATGACATTTTGCTGGATGTTGAACAAGCCACTTACCCATCCCCAGTTTCTGCTAGTCTCCTTAGTGAGGGACACGCTCATCCATTTTAGGCTGTAGAATGATGGATGAGAAATTAAGGCTTCTTTCTAAAAAAAAAAAAGCTTCTTTTTTGTATTAGAAGTGTAAGATATTAGAAGTAAATGGTGGTTCAAGGGGAAGTATGTGATAACACCATTTCTGATTATCTGTAGCAAACGCTGAGCAGAATATTTTATTCTTACACTTCCTTCTTGCAGACATCATGTTTAACACCCAAACAGACTGATGAAAGAAGTTAGTCAACTTTCCACTAAAGAAAGCTGAACATCTCTCCTTAACTAATACTGGTAATAGTGAGACATCTTACAGCAGCAGCAGCAGCAGCACAGCCAAGAGCTCACACAACACTCATTAACAGATATACTCACTAGAAAACTTCTCAGAGAAGTTAAATACCCAACAGGCACTGAGTTTTTAATAGTCCAAGGCAGCAGCTGGCCAGGCTCCCACTATGTTAGAGGTGACCAGAGGGTGCAGTAATGTCAGAGTTCACTCCATGCCTCTCCAGTAAATAAGAGCCTGCTGGCAGCTCAGCATCTTTCATGAGCAGTAAAGAAAAAAAATGAAGCAGCAGGTTAACAATGCCACCGGAGAGCTCATTAAAGTGTCTTTACTTGGTCTTTTTTCGTGGAAAAAAACATCTAACTCAACTGAAAATTACAGTTTATGGATCAATAATTGTTGCTTTGCGAGGGGGATTGTGAGAATCTGAATTAAAATAGTTTTCCAACTCACTGCAACTGGCAGATTTGGTCTTCTTTGTCAACTAATATCAAGAAGTAATTTGTTCAACAAAACAGCATGGTTACAATTAGGTTTTGATAAAGGCTGCTATTGCTGTACAACAGTACTAGGGCTTCAGAACAGCATTTGTCTTCTGCATTGAGTATTCAAAATCATTGTCCAATACTTCCCTTTTGCTTTCAGCTGTGGGCCTTAGAAATGAACTTCATTATCTAAAGGGATCCATATTTTCTACAACAGGCAGATGGAAAAAGAAACTAGTTCCACCAGAGAGAGGGAGCAGACAAACTGAAGAAGGCCAAAGCGCTTTCCCTCCTTGACCTGCCAGACCGTCTGTTTCACTCTGAGCAAAGCTACAGTCCTCCAACTCTTCCTAGAGTACTCCTAGGGCAGCAGCAGAGCACTTGTGGGATAAAATCTCAATTCCTGATGTCAAAACCTCCTCTCAGTTTCCCTCCCTACTTTTACTAGCAGTAATCGTTATCTTTTCCCCAAGTATAAACTTCTTTCTTATTCTGTAAATTTGCATGAGGAATTCTGCAGACTTGATCTCTCCATGTACACAGAATCATAGAATCATAGAATTGCTCTGGTTGGAAAAGACCTTCAAGATCATCAAGTCCAATCTAAACCTAATCTTGGCACTTAATTCACTGAAGGCTGAGTCTTGCCAGTACTGTCAAACAACAAAATGAGAAGAAACTCCCTTTCCAATGCGTAAGAAACTTGGAGAGAACAGTCAATACAGCTGTTCCCAAGGCTCATCCCAGCAATACACTGCAGTTCTCAAGGCTTATCTCACCAAATCTTTTGTGTTCAAGAAACATTTAGATGTTGTACTAAGGGACATGGTTTAGTAGGGAAACATTGGTGGTAGGTGGACGGCTGGACTAGGTCGTATTGGAGGTCCTTTCCAACCTTGGTGAGTCTATGATTAAAGATAACAAGCTGTTGTTTTTTCATCCCCTTACACCATTTATGCTCTGCAACAAATGATTCACATGTTACTCATCTTCCTTTCACTTCCATCCCTATGTTTTTCACTCTGATTCTCACTTGTCAGTTGTCTTCTGTTTTTCTGTATATCTAATTCATATTGGCTCCCTCAAGTAATCAGTCCTGTTGCCGAGACAGCTGCACATCATCTCCCCCAGCTGCTCTCAGCTGCAACTGAAAAGTCACTTATTAACTCAACAAAAAATAAAAAGCATACTGCTGTTTTAGTTGCGTCCATTTAGTTTTGTTTCCAGGAAAAATAAGCCTTCAAACATCTGCAAAGATCTTATAAATAGTGTATTGTGCTACACCAACATTATGTCCTGTACTTTTTTTATACTACATCATCAGGCATCAGCACATCTTACAGGAATATCTAACTCAAATACAAAATAATTAACTTCACTAAGTAACTTAAACCAGCAGATAATTTAAACACGATTTTATGGTGGCCCATTAATTTTGTTTTTAAAGAACCCATTGCCTCCATCCACAAAATACTCTCATAAAAAACTCCCTATTAAATTTATCATAATTTTGCATGCTCTTGCTCAGTGCTAGAGCAATGAAATCACAGTCCATTTCAGCAAATAAGCATTCACTCGCCATAACAACATGCTAAACTTGCTGGGGGCTGTACTTCCAGATGGCAAACCTCTAGCTCCATGTGCCAACCCTCTATTATTTATTTAGAGATTCCAAAGAAAAACAATTTATTTCTTTTCACATTTGGAATGTTTTACTAAAGAAAACATTCACAGAAGGGCCGCAAAAATCCTGCTTTCTTCTTGGAAGGAGGATGCCAATGTTGGCTCGAGCCCAATGCACATTGCTGGCGTACCAAGGGAGGGAGCATGAGCCAAGAAAAGCCTAAGCCACCATGAGCATCCTGGCACCCACTCCTGGCAATGGTGTGAAACTCATGCATCACCACTGGATTTCCACCTCCACGTGCCTGCTGGCAAACACCACAGGCTCTGGGTTTGCTTTTTTCCCCCCACAGTTGGCACAAAGAGTTGATTCAGGCTTCTGAGCCTTGGCACCTGGTGCCAGCTCCTGCAAATAAGTTGTAGGAGAGCATGCAGCTTTCACAAGAACCTAGCAAGATCAATGCTGTTAAGGACATGCAGATAAACCAGGGTTTATTCATTTTAACAGGCGTCTGATTCACATTTCTGCATAGTGATAGAAACTAATTTCTGAATGGCAATAACTTCATCTTTCCTGTAGGTAAACAATAACACAAGTAATGACACACTAAGGTGGTTTTTGCCCCCTATGGATTTGCATTGGTGAGATGGATTTTTTTGATTTGGGGTTTAAATGGGATTTTGTTTTTTTTATTGTTGGTTTTTTCTTTCCTCTAAAACAGAAAGGGAAAGACTTGTTAATTGGAAGAAATTACAGGATTAAAAATTATGCATGATTATTTGGATTTAACCATGCTGTACTCAGCATCGATACATTAGACAGACACTGAAACTATACACACACACACACACACAGAGATATATGTACACAGCAGCTTCTGTGGCTTGTAAGAGTTGTGTGTAAAAATCCTCTTCCTGCACACAGGAAAACCTTGATGTGGTAGGTGTCATGGTTGCTTGTTTTTTAAATCTATCTCTTTAGAAATACAGAAAACATACAGAAAACATAGGCTCCAAAGCAGTCAGGTTTGTTTGAGCCCCTAAAGGTTCTGCGACAGCTTTCTGTTGTGCAGAAGTTCATGCAGTTTCCCAAATGTTGGCTGGTCTGAGAGCAATCAGACCTGCCATGCTCACCAAGATACCATCCCCCTATTGTCTACTGCATCCAAAAGGCTGCTCTGTTGCGTACGTCCTTTGATAGAAAGAGCCCACAGGAAGAATGCTGAAGGATTCACCGTATGGATCTGAATTTTGTGTAAGCTGGGTATTATTACTGAAATATTCATTCAAGTATCCTTGGACTCAAAGAAGGAAGACCATCAGTGGAAGTCTTCATTTAAGACAAACTATTAGAAGCCTTCTCCGCTATTTTCTTCCAATTCATGAGAAGTTTATTATCTTCCTTACTGAAGAGTAGCCATTACAACAAACACTTGGAACACAATGTAAATATTTCCCAAGCTACATCCTCAACAAACATCTCAAAAGCAGATTTATTGATTTCTCCTCTAGTATCAAAGGTATATGTAGATTGTACTGCATGACAGCCCATAACATTTCACACGGAAATTGTGAAGAAGGCCTTACACTGTGGTCACATGCCTCTAACACATTTTAAGTGTAACATTACTAGGGTGAGCAACTGCTTTTAGTTCCTAAAGTAAAAACCGTCTCCTTCTCACAAGAAAGAGAATCATAGAATCACAGTCTTGTTTGTGTTGGAAAAGACCTTTAAAGGTCACATAGTTCAACTCCTCTGCAATGAACAGGGACACCTACAGCTCCATCAGGAGCTCAGAGCCCTGTCCAGTCTGACCTTGGTTGACTTCAGGGACGGGGCACCCACCACCTCACCAGGCAACCTGTGCCAGTGCCTCACCACCCTTATTGTAAAACACTTCTTTACATTTAACCTAATCCCCCCTCCAGAGCTTCATGGACTGTCCAAAGGAGTCTAAAATAGGCAGACATTTCACAAATAAATACTGCAGTCACTCCTAGACAGAGAATAGAGTGTATATACCAAGCACACATAGTTAATCAAGGCTCAACACCCATTTTCATAAACTTTGCTTTCATTCAGGCAAGGCAAGTAAGTGATGGGCACATCTGCATTCACCTTTTGCTCAACACAGAGGTGTGTATGCTCAGCAAGCACGCTATGAGCTATGTATGGGAGCAGCCACCAGCACACTGAAAGCTCAGGGCTCTGAAATACATGCCAGGTACAGGCACCAGGATTCAAGTTGTGTGTCCCACACTTCAGAAGGAAAAACCAAGCTGTTGGGCACAAGAACGAAACATTTGTTATTTGTGGGTCACCTGAGAGTAGTTTTTTGGACTGGAATACAGTTTTAAACTAACTTCATATCTCATGTTAATTCATGCTGATTTTAGCAAATCAGAATTAGCATAAACTCAAGGGGCAGAAAAATATTTTTCTGCTATTCTCTCATTCTGGCTCACATTTCTGCAGGATGTAAAAATTGAAAACATCTTCAACATAAAACAGCCAAAGGTCATTTCTTAACAATGCAGTTTGCATTCTCATTTACTGCTAAGAAAAAAATTCAGGCGCAAGCCTACAAACCAGCAGCATTTCTCATTCCCGCTACTCATAAAACGCAAGGAAATTTTCCTCAGGTGTAAAATCTCTTGCAGAAAGCAACCCAGTTCTTGTCCTTTGGCTCTGAAATGTGACCTTTCTGATAGCAGAGGCAGCTCTGAGACACAGTTTCCATCCCTAGAAGGATGTGTATCACAATCACAGATGGGGCTGGAAGAGATCCGAAGAGCTCGTCTAGTCCATCATCTTGAGCTGATCTAAATGGTTCATCAGTTACAGTCATTCTGGGACATATCACTCTTATGTTAACACTGACTTCCTGGCAAGGCAGCTTCATGCCTTTTGTTTAACATATTAACAGGTTTTTCTGTCTCTCAATGAATGAAGCACTCTTACCTCAATCCTTTTAAAACAGAACCTTTGCAATGACTTTTCCTGATCAACTATTCAAGATGGCATGGGAAACACAATTTTACATAATAAGACAATATGAATGGCCAAGAGTATACTTTTAAGTCCTCTACCACACTTCTAGTCCTCAGAGAGCATTGATCTAGTTAAGCGTCTGCTTCCAGTCACGCTGCAGTGTTACAGCACCATGACTGGTGCTTTCACAACCTTTTTACCTTAACACTTGAGTGCAATTACTGGAGTTTGTAATACCATGCTACCAATGGCATACAGATCATCATCATCATTCTCTCACTGAGCCAATTAAGGGAGTACCCGGGAGGTTGGCATTGTTTTGAAATTAGTGCATCCCAAGAGCTATCACTGCAAACAGAAGACAAAAAGCAGCATGCTGGGACCCTGGAGTGTTCCAGGCATTGAGGCAGATTTCCCTAAACTGAGCTCCCTATTGTGTTTCAATTTGAATGAAGAACTAGACCCGTTGTTTTTTTTGCCTTTTTTTTTTTTTTCAACAGGGCAAGCTTAAAGCAAAGACAAAACAGCGATGAGGTTTATAAGCAACTCTCCTCTTGCCCATAGCAACCTTGTAGTGGGTCTGTGCTCCCAACCTCGGGTTCAGTTAGCCAGATGACTCATGGATGGCATGAACTGCTCCATCCTGGCAGGCTCCTCATGACAGCAGTGAGGCCAGGCTGGCTGCTCTCCACTCATGGCTGCCATCTCCTCTCCATTGCATCCCATCACATCCCAGACTTCCTGATGTACACAAACAGGACCCTGTTATGGAAATTAGAGGAGAAACAAACAATGTCAGTCACATAGAGCATCAAGACTCCAGAATAAGAATGTAAAGTCTCATTACCAGTATGCACCGGAGTTTGAATGAAAAGCACAAAAGCTCATACATTCATCTGCTTAGTTCCCCTGGGTGATATCTGCAGTTTTATACAAAGGCCTGTTTGTACATTGTAAGCATGATATTTGTTGATAATCATTACCCTTCACACAGGTACAAAACGATCACAGAAATAACTGAACAAGACAGTGCTTCACAGTGCTCAGAAGCATCCACAAGTCCTTTTTTGTTCACTAATAGCTGAGTTCATTACAGCCATGCACAGGCCAGAAATGAGAGCAAACACCATGGAGCAAAACACCAGAAAGCTGCTGCCAGCCAGCACTGGGAGGAGGGCTTGGGCCCATCCGTGGTGCACAACTGAACTGAAACCAAGCCAAAATGGAGGCTGCAAGTTTGGCAGAATCTGCAAAACTTTCATGAATTTTACAGAGTTGTCTTCCCATAAAATGCTGTCAAGGTGAAATAGTTTGGGAAAACAGCTTCTCCTTGAACTTAAATAATAGAATTCAGGCATTTAGGTGTGTCAAGATAAAGCCAAACACTTGACCTTACTCCCAGCTCTGTTTCTTTCCAAGTCACTGGTGAGTCCCACCGACCCTGTCAATGCAGAGCATCCCTGTATATCCCAGCTTTAGCTTTTTCATGTGTTCAGAAGCAACCTAGGCCAAAAACAAAAAACTTTGGCTGAGTTTATTTTAGTATTTAGTCTGCCTCATTTATTTAAAAGAAAAAGATATTACAAGAACTCTAACACAACCTTTCCTCTATCTTTCACTCTCATTGACGCTAGGACCATGTCTTGAGACAAAAACCCACTGATCCAAGCCCTGTTCTGGCTTCCCATCACTGCTCAGCCATACGGCTGCTTTATTTCTTCACTTATATCAGAGAAGCACCACTAAAAATGTCAAATTCGCCACACTGCAAGGAAGGAAAAGCTCCTGCTTTCCTTATTACTAAGATGAGTCATTTAAAAAGTTGCTTTCAAGAGGGTAAATGAAACAGAAAAAAATACAGCAGAGAAATTACTGTAGCGCAAAACAAACTCTCCCTGGTGCCTTCCATTTGAGAGGAATGACATTTCTGAACAAAAATGCTTCTTTTCCTGATTACAGGACATATTTCTCAACACGACTCATACTCAGGGAGGAAAACTTGTTCTGGAAATCTCAGGCGTTACAGTCTGCATCCCAGTGTTCGCTAAAGGATTAAGTCTGAAATTCATGCCAAAACATACCTCTGAGGACCCTTTCTATTGATAGCAGATAGTTTTCAGCCCCTAAAGATCCACTTTTTCCATTTTTTTATTGCATTTGTGAATCCCTCCTTCCATAAGGAGTCAGCACAGAGAAGCCCACTTAAACCTTCTTTGCCTGGTGCAGAAAGCTTTCAGAAGCCCGGGAACCACAAATAGCAGCAACGCAGTGCGTTCGTGATTCTTGCTTCTCAGAGCCACCCCATCCCAGCGATGGGCAGTAGCTTTGCTCAGACACCAGCTTGCCCAGGACAAGCCACCTGAGACGCAGACCTGACACCCCCACCCTTCAGTGGCAGGATTCCTATTACCAATGAAAGCTACTAGGGGAGGAAAAGACAGACTTGAGAGTAAATCTATCATCTTTATATTATTAGAGGAAGTAGCACTGATTTCTCACACATCAAGTAAATTGCTCCAGAAAAGAAAATTACTTTTTAAGCTTGAGAAACAGCAATAACCAGGTTCCTCACTATCCTCCTCTTGATCCAGTTTAAGACAATGACGAAACTTCTGATTAAGTTCTGATTGCCCTGGGCAACCTGATCTAGCTGTGGTGTCCCTGTTCATTGCAGGGGAGTTGGACTAGTTGGCCCTCAGAGGTCCCTTCCAACTCTAAGGATCCTATGGTTTTGTCAGCTCCAGCAAAATCAGGGCAAGGCCATTGCTGAAAGCACCCCAAAGCCCAGCACATGCTGCGTGCTCACACCTTGAGGCAGTTACTGAGCCACATCATTACCTGTCCTCCTTGTGTGTACACAGAGTTGCACTACCACATACTTTCACCTGTGCTTTCTCTCTTTAAACACTTACTGTCATTCTATTCTATTCATTTAAAATGGCTGAAGTATACATGTAAGATAACTTACTTTTAAGCAAGCTGTTCAGTCCCCATGAAGCATGAGAGGCTTGAACTCATAGCTTCATGCAAATACACTGCGATCTGAGGATTACTATCTGCTTAACACTCTGTTCCATAGAAACTGAAATTGCAGATGTTTGCACTGAGCCTAAAATCCAGCTTGAGCCTTACAGCAGCAAAATACTGCATTCAATACAATCATTTATAAAACTACAAATATAATGTATGTTATAAACGATGGAAACCTGTATGCTGTGTTTTGCTTTTTGAAAACACTCTGGTTTTGTAGGGCAGCACCAGTAGAAAAGTAACAGGCAAGACATGGCTTTGCACAGTTCAAAGTTTTGTTCGGTTGCAATCAGGAAAACATAAAACAACACATTAAGATTTGGCCCAGGAAGAATATCAATTCAGATGCAATAGCTGCTTGCACTGCTCAAAAGTTGCAGTTCTTTTAAATGAAGCGTAACAGCAGTAATTATGTTTCTTTGAGTGAGCTAAGGGGCGAATGGTGCGTGAATCAATAACAGTGGGGCTTGTACATCATTTATCTCTTTGCATGATCCACAGGAAATCCAATTGCATAATCACATTATTCGCAGCCTGTTGAGAGAGCAGAATAACAGGATCTTGTTAGAGAGTGCACCTGCCCCTGTCTGCAAAGGGCGGCTGCCCAAAAGCGGGATCTGGCCAGCCATCAGTCTAAGCTTCCACTAAGAACAGTGTCATACTCCCTGCAATTACCAGTGCTCCAAATGAGAACTTCATTTCTATTAATATCTTTATTTAGAAATTTCTGGAGAGGTTTTAAGTCCGTAGTTGCTATTAAGCTGTTACCGGGAGTGTTACTGATATGTCAGCTAACTTCAGAAATCTTTTTGCTGGGAATGAATTAGGACACTCAGACACAGGTGCTTTAATGTGATTATAAATCCCCCATTTAGACACCTGAGGAAGCAGCAGATATGGAAGAAAATTTGCAAGCCTAAATTCCAAAACAGTCATTAAGCAGAGCTGCTGAGAATACACTGTACTGGATGAAATTTAATGCTGGTACCCAAAAAGCGTATGGTTCCAACAGTTCATCTTCCACCATCACTGAAGCAAACATTTGCAGCATTTACTGATTTCTACTGCATCATTTATAAGTCTCCTAGGCCAGCCTGAGAATGAGATAGCAATGCCACACCTGGAGACAAGCCAGGATGGCAGTGCACGTTGTTTTCCCTTTAGAAAAGAAAATAAAGATTTTTCCCTCATTGCTCCCCAGGAAAGGTGGCTAGTCCTGACAAACACAACCCTGTCTTGCTGGCTGGACAATCTTCCACTCCAGTCCTTCCTGTGAAATATTCAGCTCCCCATAGGATAGTTTGCCTTACTCCAGAAACTTCTGATACAATGCAGCCACAAGGACTATTTCTGCTGACCCACTTAATTTAATAAGAAGCAAGTTCCTAAGCATCTCTTATTGATCTGGAAAACACTAAACCATGGCAGACATATGGCTGAGGCACAAGGGTATGCAGCTGCAATATAAAAGGTTGAGCTTTTTAAGCTCAAAGAAAGTCTGCATTTCGGCCGGCAACTTCTCAGAAGGAAAGACAATATTGAGAGAAAGATAACACCTAAATATCAATGATTTCAGAATAAATATCACTGCACACTGCAGATTTACTGTTTGTTTTCTGTACAAATTGTCCCCTTCTTCACAACATAGCCCTAATGGAGGGGTTATTGTTGGATGCACCTACAACTTCAAGAGTTCTTTAGCCAAGAGGGATGCCAAGAGCCCTGACAGGTAATCCCTTCCTCTCCCCAAAAAACTCCTCCAGTCCTGCAGCTGGATTTTCAGAGAGTATCCGCAGTTCAAGGCATTTTGCTGCACTCTCCTACCTGCTGTTCCTTCACTGTGTCAGAATCCAAAACTAAGCCTGAAAAATTCATGGCAAATTATTTCCTTTCTTCGTCATACAACAGAGTATTCCCAGAGAAACTGCTGAACCACAGACAAGTAAATGTCTCCTAGAGGCATAAACAGATGGGTTACAGGTCTCCATGTTTATGAAACGGGGAGAAATTTATCGCCTCACACATCCTCTTCTGCCATGGGATTATCACTTCAGTAGTTGACCTGCTTGGAAGTAATACTGCAGTTTGCTGCAGCTAAAAGTAGTTACTTTTATCAACAAGGTGGATTAGACGTACCTGATATGAAAGCAGGATAAGAGCCAAGCCTTACACTGTGACATTAACTTGGTTTTATTAGTAGCCCTGAAGGAAAAAGAAAATGGAAAAAATTTAAATAACCATTGAAGAAACACCTACAAATGTTAAAGGATGGGTGAACACATAAAATTTAAAAGCAGAAGAAAGGAATTAAATATGTATTTTTTAAGACATCAAATTAATTTCTATGCTTTAATACATTAGTTTTTCTATAAACATTACTTGTAAGGAAGGCACTGAACTGCTTCCCTATTAAGCATGCTGTAAATTAGAAGAGACTCTGGATTCTGGTATCAGGAGCCTGTCTAAGAGATGATGGAAGAAACAGGAATTTTACCTTGAGGTCATATCAAGAATCAAAATCAAGAAATTGTTTCCTACTCAGGGACCCATTTCAAGATGAACTATACTGTGAACTAATGCAGGTTCAGTGAGCATTTATCTATTGATAACCATGTCAAGACACCACTGCTCCTCTCTCTCCCAGGATACAACCTCACATAACTGCTTTTAAAAGGATACATGGGGAACCAGGAGGCACATAGAAACCAAATGTTTCTTTGCCATCGCTAATGGTACTGACATAAAGACTACAGAAGGAATACATAACAGGCAGGATCTTGCAACAGGCAGCATTTTTCAATGCTGTCCATTGAGGCTGCAAAATGAAGTAGAAAGAAATATATCAAATGCAGCCTAGAGTATTTTTTTTTTAAACCACAGACTCTGTGTAAAAAACTTGATAGCAACTTTCTTATGACAATAGATTTCAACATCATTACTAATGTACTATAATATTCATAGCAATCTGTATCAGAAAGTCCAGAAGTTCATATAGAAAACTGAGATCTAACCAAATTCTGTATGAAGAATCATTTACAGAATCATTTGCCTTGTTGAGATGTACACATTTCTCAGGAGCACACATCTCAGCAGAAGAACGTCTGCAAAAAAGGAATTTTGAGCTGCAAAAGAAGAGTGATACATAGCATTATACTTGTCTGTGGACATGTTCATCCTTCTCAGAATAATTTCAAATGCTGTTTTCCCCAAAACATTCAACCAGAGTGAGAACAAAAATTCCTCTTGTCTAGCCTCAGAGGAAGCTTGCTGTTTGGATCAACTTTACCAAGCTTCAGCTCCAACTCCCAGCTGGGCCCTCCCACACTCCCTGCAGGCGAGAATGTCCCACATTCCCCAAACACAAGCAACAGGTGAAAACCATTGTCCCAAAGCTAGGACTTCTATAAGGAAAGAAACCCAAAAAAGCCTGAACAAACAGATGCCAAGAGGTATCTGCCACTTCAGAAGAAGGAGACCAGAAAAACCAAACTGCAACCTCTCTAGGAAGGCAAGCAAAGTACATGGCTGCATCAGAATATTCTGGCTGAGATGCCTTCATGGAATGTTGTATTTCACCACAATAAGCGCAGTCGTGATAGTTCTTGTTACATTTGCAGTCCCACTCTGGGTAGAAATTTCAAATATTTCAAGTATTGATTTGACAGATGGCCACTAAAGCAGCTTCAGTTCACTTATAGGCTTCTACAGCTTTCTGAGTGCAAAAGTTTGCTCCATTTGTGCCATCACAGCTCCTGTTCTGTTTCAGCCATGGATTCAATTTCAGCCCAAGCACACTTACAATGCATATGATGCTTAGGGGAATTAAAATCTTAACTAGGGTGTGTGAAGCAAATCTAAAAAAGCTGCTCTATCTGCTCACTCTTCGGGATGAAGCATTCAGTGGGTAGGAGTAGTATCTGCGTGAAAGTACTCAGGGACCACTCTGGAGAGAAGCAAGCCAGCACTAACACCCAGCCTGCAGCTAATAGATGGGTGGGAAGGAACCTCCTAGCATAGAAGCATAGGCTGTAGCAAGGGACTTCCGGTTAAGAGCTCAGAGGGCAGTGGCTCAGCCACATGCTGATGAGTTCAGTCTCCTCACAACAACATGCTTTTTAAGAGACTGTTTACTCCTGGCCAGCATGGGAAAAGAGATGCAAAGAGTCTGCATTAGTGAGTCCACATCTGATTATGCACTTCACTATCAAGCATGCACCTCTAGGCCCAGAGCAAGAACACAGCATCTCTACCATGTATGGTGTCTTCTGTGGCTTCATCAGAGGCAAGACTTCCCAAGACTCCTTACAAAGGCAGGCTCATTAGAGGTGTTTTTGTGTCTGCTTCTGTAAAGGTTGCTTTCGCTCCTTGAAGAAGTCTTGTGAAAAGCAATTTTGTCCCAATAATTTGGTGTCCAAGGCAGACCAAGATGGACAAGGTGACAGGATAAATTCACCTCATGCAGAAGGAAAAACATTCTGCGTGCAAAAGCAACTCCCTACTCAACTTTGTGTACTTCTCAACTCCATTTAAGGCCAGAAAATTAAGACATTAATTCACAGTCCCCTAAAAAGTATAAAATCATCCTTGCACCAAAGCAAAAGGCACCTGGCCAGCACAAACTTGACAGTCCCTGTAAGCCTCCAAGTCCTCAAGCTCCCAATTGTTCCTGGCAACTACCAGAAGCAGGACACGAGATCAGAAGGGTTTTTGGTCTGAGAAAATACATCTTTCCTTTCTGTATTCCAAGCAGAGGACGTTGACATACATAAGATTTGACTGCAAGTGCACAAAAGACAGCATCGCTCAAGGCATAAAGCTAACTCTGATATAACTCACTCATGTGTATGTGTGTTGCAAATTCTGTGCTGCACCAGTCCCCTTGTGTTGTAAATTGTTACAGCCCATGGCTACAGAGCAGCGCAAGCGGCAGCAGTATACCATTTTTCAGGTTATCAAAAACCCAGCTCAGCTAACAGGTCATTTGTATGGGGACCTAAACACGACATGGCTCCTTGCTCAGGGCTAGAAACCAGTGGGAAAGATAACATTTTAAATTATTTAAATCAATGCCAAGGGAGGCATAGAAGTTCCTGACAAAGAGTTACAAATAGCACATGCCCGACTTGAATTCAGACATACTAAGTAAAACTGCTATGAAACAGAATAAAATGCAGCACAAGGGAAAGCTGCAAACACGAGCTGTTGAAAATAGCAATGAACAGGAACTTTTACCAGCCGAGTTTAGCAAAAACAGGATATGCCTGCCCAATACAGATACAAGATAAATTTGTTCTGGCACAGGACTCATCATACACTGCCTTTATTTTCACATTTAAGTTCTCACCTACAGATCACCCAAGGCTTCCTTTGATGCTAGGATCCGAATCTGAGATGTAGTTAGATAAAATAGCTTCCTTACAGACTGCTCTTTGCTCATCTACACTACACTGCTTTTCTACTTGCTCATTGTGCTGTGCCTGGAATTCCTAAACAAGTTCCTTCTAAACCTCCAGTGTTAGTCTGGTATCTCAGGGACAGACAGTTCCTTCCATTTTCTGTGTTCCCAGCTCATGTTTTCTTTAGCAGAAGTGCTGTGTCACCTGTGGATGAGTGTCAAAAAAACCCTTCCTTATTCTCAGAGTATACAGCCTCTCCAGAGATACAGCTGAAATCATAGAACTGTTTGAGTTGGAAGGGACTCTTAAAGGCCATCTAGTCCAACTCCCCTGCAATGAACAGGGACACCTACAGCTAGATCAGGTTGCTTAGAACCCTGTCCAGCCTGACCTTGAATCCTCCATCCTTTTTTCTTGGTTATCAGCCAAGAAACAATTGGTTAAAACATATATATATTTTTTTTCCTTAGAAAATATATCAGAAATTCCCCTAAAAACGCACAATTTTTACTTCATCGGGGAATTCAATGGTACAATTCCTCCCATTGTTGATAACCCCAGTTCACCTACAACAAGATAAATGGTACTGCAGCTTTCATGGAGTGTTAGAAGTTTGGTGCTGTTTTAAGACAGCCTATTTAAAGCCCCACAGACAGCTGACTATCTGCAGAGATCAAACTCTTGCCCTTACCAGCACCACTTGAGAAGAGTGCTGCTGCATTTACTCAGGTTTGCAAAATAGCTGGAGAAAAACTGAGAACTCATTCTGGTTTTAGTTTTACTCAATGAACTTCATAGAGAAAAACTGCATTGTATGTACACAACACTCAGTTACTGAAGTAGGAAGTTGGTTAATCAGACAAGTAGAGGAAAAAAATATACTGGAGAAAAACTGTTGGTGGAAAGAAAAATAAATAAGGTATCTTGCCTTTTTTTAAGCCCATGCACATCCTTTCTCGAGTTTAACCACAAGTTTTCCATGTGAACTTGATGGTCATCACATCACGCACACAGCCACTTGGGATGGAAAACTAGCCAACAGAAGAGCTCCTTTAAACACTCCAGTGAAAAAGTGATAGAGAAAAGTGATAGACCCTGAAGTCAATTACTTTGCAGAATGTAGCAAAGCACAAAATTGCTCTTTGGTGGAAAAATCCCAACATTACACTGCATAATAGCATTTTCAGCTGAAGATGGTATTGCATTCTGTTTTCATTATTAACATCTGATAGGTATTTAAGGCATTTGAAAAAGCTGAGAGCACCTTAAATACAATGGTATTATGGTACATGGTGTTATTACCCAATGCTGAAACTCAGGCAACAAAGAAGAGGCATATTCTGTCAGAGATACCAGAATCAATTATTAGTCTTCCTATCTGTACTGTGACAAAGCAGGAAGTAGGTTGCCCTTTATCTGTTTAAGCTGTAGCAAAGGAAGGAAAGAGGTGTATTTATTTCTATTATTTATAAATATCTGGACACTTAAAGTTGAAAATAAATCCTTTCAACACCAGCAGACAGTTTGCCCAAAATATAAGGAAAAGCCCAAAAGAGAGTAGAAACTTATCTATTGGCAAGAGATCATCAGTGCTTTGTACATTTTCATTCCTTTCGTGATTATCGTACCTTCCTTTTGCTTTTGTTCACCACGCAACAAATCTGTATGCTAAGCATAGTTGTTCAAGTAGCGCAGATGCAGGGATTACTCATGCCAGGAAAATAAACAGTGAAGTTAAACTCATCACAAAAATGACGCTACACTTTTTAAGCAGCTGTTTTTATGCCAATTAACTATAAGTCCAAGCTACTCCTGTGTCCTTTCCAAATTGATTTCAGCATACTCAGATTTGGGTTCAGTGTCCCTGCTCACCGGGATTTGAGATGATGCTGCTGAGGTCTGTAGAAAAGAAATGCAAGACCATTACAAAACAGAAGCTTCTTCATACTTGGAAAACTTTACTAAAGTGTCAAGAAGTGTCATGAAGAGACTTGACTGCACTCTTACTACAGAGATCTACACAAGAATGTTAAGTCTGTGGTTCAAATACATTAGCAGAAATTCATTCTCTTGAAATTCCTGTGCAAAATATACCTTGCATCATCTGTGTTAAAATACACACCGTATATGGATGCATACTGGAGCAACAAGTGCAAGCAGAACTATCAGTCAGATGTTGGGCACAGGCTGTATTACAGCACAGTTCTCCATTGCAGTGTTCCAAAGAAATCACTTCTGCCCAGCCAGAGGTTAAACCTTTTATTGATGTTACATTAACAAATACTTAGTAAGCCTGGGTACCCTTGGAACTACTAACAAGTGGTATCAGCAACCTCCTGGAAGATCTGCATGGGTTTGATGTATAAGCGTCACTCCTGCAAAGTGACTGGGCTTCACTAATGGGATCTATTCGGTTTAGACAGCACTGAGATTATCAAAGAAAGGCTCACAGATCACTGCTCCAAACCATCCGTATTTGACTAATTCATATTTTATGTACATTTTTTGATCTCTCTCCTGGCTGCTTGTGAAAGGACACAATATATGATTCAAGAGAGGCATGTGGTATTCCTGCTGCAGGCCTTTCGTTCTGGTGCAATTCCCCAGACATCAGTAGGGAGTTCAAATGCCCTAACGCTTGTAAAGAAGATGAATTCAACATGTTTAAGCTGGATCAAAATAGCTAAAAGCTACTGAAACCTATACAGAGTTTAGATGCTCTCACATCACAGGAAACTTATGGTTAAGATGTTTATGATTATACTGCTGCTTAAAACCAAACAACATAACATTTACAACAAATATATTAGTGTTTGCAAAATGGGAAATCAACACCCTCATTACTTCTAATGTGGAACATAAGATATGCCTCCCATTGAAAACAGCTAGAAATCCAATAATAAAAAAAAAACTGTCGGCCCCAAAGCTAGACACATTAGGGTGGGTGTTAATGCCTTCCAGAACTCCAACCATTACTGTACGAATTCAAGTTGTGCACAGGGAGAAAAGGACACAAGGATGCTCCCATCTTGGCATATAATCCTCGATCCTACGGAGACTCCTGCAGAAAGAAGGGTTAATCCATCTTCAACCCTGGTAAATATTTTCCTACTTCAAGTAATTCCTTATTACCTCACAAAATCTTGCCTGAATCCTGCAATTGCAAATTTGGGCTATTTTTTGTTGGGTAAGAGCACTTGCCCAAGAGCTGCTTACAGTTTATTCACTTTCTCCTTTCCTTCAAGTGCATCAACATGAAAGCTAAGTACAATCTTTAGGCAGCTTTGCCTAAAAGCACATTAGGAGGGTAAAATATCCAGGGACCTCCCACAGTGCCAGATATTTGTCACACTACCTAAATCAACCACAGCGAAATAGAAAATTGTTAATAATGTTACAACTAGATTCACCCAGATCTCTGAGGAGTAATCATCACAAACAGCCTCAAAGTAAAAAAAAGTCCTGGGTTCCAGTTTCTGTCCATTGCCCCTTGTTGTTCTGTTGCTCCTCACCACTGAATGGAGTCATCCCCCTCTGACTTGACTCCCACACTTTAGATGTTTATAAATAGTGATGAGATCCCCTCTCAGCCTTCTCTTCTCCAGGCTGATCAGCCCCAGGTCTCTCAGCCTTTTCTTCTATAGCAGATGTTCCAGGCCCCTCATTGTCTTTGTGGTACTCCACTGGACTCTCTCTAGATGTTCCCTGATCTTCTTGAACTGAGGGGCCCAGAATTCTACACAGTTCTCCAGCTGTTGCCTCACCAGGGCAGAGTAAACTGGGGAGACAATAATAAGATTCCAGTGTTTATTACTTGTTTCCAACTCAATGCATGTATGTTAAGACAGCTTATTAAAAGTTACTCTGTCTCCATCCTTATTTTCTAGATAAATCAAGTGACATCATTGTTCAATTTCAGGTGGGAGAATTTGATACCCTGTGTTAGCACCAAGGCTATGCAGATTTGTTGTAGTATGAGAAATACTGAGTTAAATCCAAATGAGAATTGGTGGAAAGCCACCAACACTTCCCAGGGTTGATTTTTGTGATGCAGCCATCCAGTCACATTAAAACAACGGCCAAGCTCAAAAGCTCATTTTTACCCAGCCCTCCAAGCAGCCGTCAGATAGTGATGACATGCATTCAAACATTAATGACGTCAGTTCATAACATTTCAATTGCAATCCCAGTGAGTGAACCCCTGCAGTCAGAAATATGACTGTCTTAAGTGCCTGTGCTGCTCATTCCCTGCTTTCATCAATTTGATAAGGAACACATCAAGTCATTTCATCAAACAAAAATCAAGAGCATGAGTTCTCACTAAAATACATTTTGCTGAAATGTCTTCCTAAATTTTAGACACAGTCTTAGAGGGGAATGTCATTGCTTTTTTTTTTTTTCCCCATTTTTTGTTGGTTTGTGTTTGCTGTTTCGTTGTTTCTTTTGGTTTGGCTGGAGTTTTTTTAGAAGTTCAGAAGCATTTGAAATTTCAGAAGTTTTCTGAACACAAGAGTTACCTAAATATTTCATTTAAGAAACTTCTTTTGAAATATATAGGTGATGTGTTCCTGGAGACATTTGTTAGGAGTAACGCACATCAGTTTTCAGAGACATCTCAGGCTGTTAAATTTGATTCTGATATTTCTCCTTCTCCTACCTGTTGAAGTCAATTCATGTATCGAGTATTTACATTATGCAGGAAAAATAGAAGAGTATAATTACTGTTAATACTGTATGGAAAAATCAACCTCACAACTGATCTACTTCTGTATGAGGGGATCTTACAGATTCTGTGACCTTCCAGCTCACATCCCGGTGGCTCCAAAACAAATGGAATTCAGTGAGTGTGATTAAATCTTTTACCTTTCATGTATAGCTGGAACTAATTCAGGGAGTGCTGCCATATCAGGGCAGCTGAGCTCAAGGGCAGATATAGGTGCACTAAACACATGGAAATCAAATCCGCTCAAGGCAATGGCACCAAGTGTCTAAGGAATGAGTGAAGAGGGAAGGGGAAAAACATTTTTAAGCAACTGGAAAAATAATATCAAGTCCTAGAAGCTAGATCAAAGGATAGGTTTTAGCAGTGGCTAAAAAAAGTTCTGCACAGGGTTCCTCACAGAAGGTAATTGCTCTGCCTCTAAAAACATGAAAATAAGGGCTTGCATCTTTCAGTCACGGTATGCAGAGAATAAATAATCTTCTATAAATAGGTGCTGAAAGGATGCACCACTTCAGCTCTAATCAATAGACTGACAGATGAGTAAATTGCAAATAGAATACTTTTTAAGAACCTGGAAAGTCACTTAATACCCAAATTGCAAGATAACTCCACAGAAGTTGGAGAATAAAGATCAATAACAGTATTTGTTCATCAGTAAGAAAATAAGCAACAAATTTGTGGAGCAGCCAGGCAGTTACACTGCATGTCAGGCATCAAGAGCTCCTTCTGTAAGACTTTTATGCACATTATTATGTCTTCAGGAACTCTGTATCCTGAGCTGAGGAACCAGGAAGCCCCTAGGTCCCCATTATTTGCCTTTTCTGTGTTTTCCAGACACTAACTTCCTGGAAAATAGCAACATTGCTGTTTATTGGGTGAGAGTTGTCACAGAAAGCTAGTTTTTACTTCATTCTATCTCCACAGTCTGCCATGAAGCCCAAGCAATGATTTCAGACTCAAAACTGATATTCATTTTAGGACTACACAGATTTTTTTTTTCCTCATCAGATTTCAAGGTGAATAAAGAATAAAGGAATTAATAGCACATCGTGTTTTATTGATGGCTTTTCCAAGGAGAACAGGTTTTCTTTGGTGTATAAAGCCAGCAATAAACTTCTAATGCTGTAATGTCTTTAACTGCTGTTTTACTACTTTATGCCCAGTCCTTATCATACAAAAGCAGAAGAAATTGGGCCAAACAAAATCAAATTATGCAACTTAAAAGGCTTAATGTTCTTTGTCAGAGAGCTTCTGAGAAGCCATGGGCTGTGAAGGACCTCATTCAGCATTACTAGCACATTAATTGAAAAGGGGCAGGGATGGTTCAGAAAGAGACTTGCCTGCAGGAATCATTTCAAAAGCCACTTGTTTCAGATTAGACTCAAAAGACATCTTTAATAAACAACTTGACTGTTTAATAATCACAAAAACAAAGAACAATATTCAAACCTGCCATTGTCTGCTTACTCTGCGTTCCCTCAATTTGGTCACTCCGGGAAGGGAAAGGATAGAAGAGGAATTAATCAAGCTTTAAGCCTTTGGTCATATCCTGCTTCTGCACTGGTCAAAATCCATAACAGCCCTCGCAAGATCAGCAATATGCGTGTAACGAAAACTAATGCCAAATGCTTTCAGATAGATTTAATATTGTTCCAAGTGGATAAGAGTTCCCATTTGCATAATGTTTTCTTTATTTAGCCTTGGAGCAAAGAATGCAATCACAAGCAAGGTGGTGATTGGGATCAAAATGCTTTTGAACCTTTTGACATGTAATCAGAAATAATAAAGGTCTCATTACCATTTAAGGCATTTTGTGACAATCAAAATACGTCACATTTTAATTACTCTACTAAATGAGTACAATCATTAAAATGCACTAGAAGTCCCACCCCTCTTACATTCATTCCCTAATCTGAAAACAATCAATTAGGAATAGTATAACAAGGAAAGCATTAACGGTATTTTTATTAAATCTAATTTAAAATTAGATTCGGTCTCAGTATTCACATGTAGCTCTAATACTCTTTCAAACCTTAACTGGTGGCTTCCTGAAAGTCTTCATCATATTCAGATTTCTGGCTTTTAGATATATTTAAGATAAAGCTAACGCAGATGTGCACCCCAGCTGAGACCCCAATTAGCTGCTGCTCCATCAGCCTCCGCCCTCAATAGGTTCAGGTATTTAGACCTGCACTCAAGGCAGCCCAATTGAGAGCTGTTGCACCCTGTCGCTAAAATTAAATTTGCATGCAACTTTTCTCCACTCACCTTAATAAAAGCAGGTCACAACCACTCTATTCATTTTATTCAAGTCCCAAGTTGACTAATAGCCTTTAAAATACTAAAGAACAATATCCAGTAAAGCACAACAAAAAGGAAGCACCATCAGAGCACCCTGCTACCATGCAATATCTCATCTCCAAAGCTTCTTGTTGATTCTGAATCAGTATGAATGCAACCACTCAGCCTTAGGGCTTGTCTACATACCACAAGAAGACATTTATTCTTACTGGTGTGCAGATTAATCACCACGTGCACCATCTGAACCCCTACTTATGCTAGAAAGAAAGAATAGCATCCAAACGCTACGAGTTATTTTAGCTAGTAGTTCATTCAGCACACTGCAGTGATTTAGGATATTATTTAATAATCTCCGTGGCTGCCACTCCCATAAAAGTAAGTGTATGTTGATGTACCACACATCAGCATACATTTAAGACAAAAGATGCTGTTTTGCTCAATTCAAAAGAATGAAAGTCCAAAGGTTAAAACTGAATCACATCATTAGGTCTATACTTGATAAGAAGCACCTCCTTGTACATCTCCAACGCACAAAACATTACTGGGCTATTAAATGTGAAGCCCTCTCTAATACAGCAGGGATACAGCAAGTAGCAAAATTGAGGCTGAGAACAACTGGGGCTCCCCCTGCCTAGGGGAAGCCACTGGTTTTACACAGCTGTTTTAGGGATCTCACTCTTTTTATCCAACCTGAAGGATTTCCAGCAGTCACCAACCTATTCAGCCCTTTCTTCCCTACATTTCCTCTGAAAAAGGGCCAGCAATGAGGCACACCCTTCCTGGCAATGCCACATACTGCCACAGCAGAAGCTGGGCTGCCTCAGCCCTAACACCCCAACATCTCCATCTCAGCCTCTGCCACTCTTCCACATCACAGAACTGGATCCATGTTTGTTGGAAAGAGACCAACTCAAAAGCCCTGTGACTGGATTCCTTTCTGACATGGGACAGCCACCCAGCCCAGCAGCTTGTAGTTTCTTCTACAGAGGACAGCTACAGAAGGGGAGACTGAGCTTTATGCAACTAAAACAACAGTAAATTAGAAACAGGAGCAGCATAGCCATGGTTTGCATCCCTTCTTTGAATACTAAGCTGGCATAGACCAAGTTAAAAGTGTTACCTTTTATCAAAATGTGTTCTTTTGAACTCATATTGTCAAGAGAGCAGAGAAAGGACCCATGGCATATACTGACCACATGTTCACAGCTGTGTTTCTGAGTCGTTTTTTTCCAGGTTTGGGGTTTGTTTTAGTTGTCTGTCCACTGAAACAGTTGTTTATTTAGACAAGCACATAGTAAGGACATTTGAGGTAACTCATTTGTGGCCTCAAATCAAGATACAGCTGAAGCAGGAGAGCTGCACCGTCTGCACGAAGCCAGCATCTCCCTGTCTTCATGGCAGCAACTTGTCCTGCATCCTGCCAGCTTCAGGGGTAGGGAGTTTTGTGTCCATTAATACCAAAACATTATTAAAACAGAACAGGCATGGGAGTTCAGTATTAAAGGTAACATTTTGGGGCTACATATCATTAAACATCAGAGATTAATATCTGCCACAAATTAAACACCACTTCCATATCTCAACAATTTGATACTGAGAGTTATTCTTTCCTGAAGTACCTGCAATAGAACTCTTGCAAGACTACACAGCAGAAGGCTCAGAAATAGCATTTGCTATGTTTTTGTCTTCCAAAACTTCCACTATCACCATACCTGTCTACTGATGGTAAAACAACTTCAACCACTGATGTGCAGGGATGTGATCCTCAGATTACTCCTTTCACTTATCTTCATTAAGCCAAACTCTTGATTCTGTCTTTTTGCTAGCTTCGCAAAAATCCACCTCCAGACTTTAAGTCCCCATCAATCCAACTTTGATAATGCATGTCTTTGCTTCAGTCTTTTCTTTTTATTTCATTTTTAACTCTATAATTCCCAGATCTGAATTTTTTCTCAGATTATGTCTGTTGCAACAGGATTCACAGGATTTTAAGATCAGCCTCCACCTCCCAGCAGCCTTCCTCCACAAATCCTTCCAGGCTTCTGGATATCTCCAATTAATTCTCAGCCCTACTTGTCCAACTAGCATCGCTCCAGCCCTTGTGGGCTCCTAAAGCTACACCTAACTTTTAACAGTAGGCAATTCATGTTATCAGGACAATTAGAAATGTTTGATTTTAACCTGACAGTAACCTGTTACTCTCAACTTCTCCCCAAAAGCCTAGTTTTCAAAGTGCTGGTCACAGACAGTTGAGCATGTCAGGATGAAAAGCAAGACATTTCCCTCAGGGGTCATTCAGTTAGTTACTCAGCAAAAACCGCCTCCGGTACCACCAGTGAAAAATGCTCAGACCTGTCCTGAGGCATCCCACAGCACCAGCACAGAGGTCAGCATCCCATGGACGAGGTACAAGAGGCTTCTAGGGGGGAGCACCTCATTCTTCTCTTAACTTCAGGGTAAGAGTGACACAGGGGTTTTGTCCGCATGTGGTTTTCTCTTCCATGTGGTCAAGGAGAACCAAATCTAAACAAACTTGTTCATAAATAAGTACCGGGGAAAGGACTCCAACCGCACTTCCCACACATGAATGGGCTTTGGGCCAGGTCTGCAGAGGTGGCTTTTTGCCTATAGAAGTGAACAGCCAAGAAAATAGGCTGGGCTGCAATCTTGGTAAAAGTGCTTCTCAGCAACGTTAGAACAATTGGATTGCTAGAAAATCCTGGTTATGCAGAAGAACTTGAAGTTTTGAAATACACTCAGCAACCACTAAAATGCATTAAACAGTTTATGCAGTTTCATCTGTCTTAATGCTCAGCTTAGTGAATCATCAGCACTTTCTACTTAGCATGTAATCCATTATGTCATTCAGATTTTCCTTCTTTCTGAAGCTAGAAACAATGATCTTGCTTTCATTAGACATAATTTAAGAAACTGCTGAAAAGCAACAGGATTTTCTGACATGCTAGAAGAGTCTAAAGCTTGAAGGCAGGGGTTTCCTAAATTCACCACCCAAACTAGCTCAGCACCTGCCCCAGGATGGTCTGCAGCCTCTCTGCAAGTAACAAGGCAGGTACCAGCAGACCACCCAAGCTGGGCATGGGGCTGGAAGAAGTGGCAAAAAGGCCTTTTCTGCAATTGTTCTTATTTCCCATAAGAGAACAGCAGAACTGCAGGCTCAAAGCAGACAGTGCCATACCCATATCAGTGCAAAGATCCAGAGAGCTCAGTCACTTTACCATCATCAGGAGATCACTGAAGTGGAAAAGGAGCTCAATCTCAAAGAAGAAAAAAACATTCACAGGATACAGCAAAGGTCAGCCTGCTGAGGAGCTGATGTGTATTTACTGCTTCAGCGGGCTGAGTAAAATGTACTGGAGCTGATCAAGGAAGTAATTCCTGAAAAATGTATTTTTTAGCAAATCATGTTTCTTTGGACATTAACTTTTTTATTTTCATCTGACTAAACAATTTGAAAGTGTAAGCTTAGCAGGAACAAACAACCTTGGGACTGCAGCTTAAGGTGCTGTGCTTCTATGACCAATCCTTATTTCAGTGTCCAGATGATATTTTATTAGAATAGATTTGGAAATGAAATCTTCTTGTGCTCTGTCTCCATCAAATGCTTTAAGTAGCTGTAGAGATGTTACAGTGGTGTCCTACAAATCCCTTCCTAATACAGACATCTTGTTATGAACCACGGCTAGTCATGCTGGATCGCAGCACAGCATCCCTCCACAGAGATTAAGTTCGGCTCTTTTCAGGAGATACACCAAACTCTTATTCCTCATCTCATGAATAATAATCATAGAATGGCCTGGGTTGGAAAGGCATGTAAAGATCATCCAGTCCCACTCCTCCTGCCATGGGCTGCTTGTTCCCACCAGGTCAGGCTGACCAGGGCCCCATCCATGGCCTTGGGCACTTCCAGGGATGGGGCACCCACAGCTCTCTAGGCAGTCTGTGCCACAGCCTCCTCACCCTCTGAGTGAAGAATTTCCTTCCAATATCTAACCTACATGTCCCTTCTCTCTTTAAGTTTAAAGCAATTCTCCCTTGTCCTCTCACTATCAGACTGTGTAAGAAGTCAGTCTCCCCATTTTATTAAGTTTCCTTCAAGAACTGGAAGACTGCAAGGAGGTATCCCCAGAGCCTCCTCTTCCCCAAGCTAAACAAGCCCAACTCCCTCACCCTTTCTTCATAGGAGAGGTGCTCCAGCCCTTTGATCATCTTTGCGGCCCTCCTCTGGATCTGCTGAAACAGCTCCATGTCATTCCTGTGCTGGGGGCCCTGGGCCTGTGCGCAGTACTCCAGATAGGGCCTCATAAGGTCAGGGTAGACGGACAATTACTACTCAGCCCTGCTGCCTCCTCTCTCCCCACCCTTCCCTGCTGTTGCAGCCCAGGATATCTTTGGCCTTCTGGGCTGCAGGAGCACAGTGCTAGCTCATGTCTAGCTTTTCATCCACCAGGACTCCCATGTCCTTCTCTGCAGGACTGCTTCTCCAGTTCTTCTCCCAGTCTGTACCCATCTCAGATTGCCTCAGCCCAAGCACAACACCTCGCACTTGGCCTTGTTGAACCTCATTCAGTTCTCGTGGGCTCACTTCTCAAGCCTGTCCAGAATATACCGAGATGCACATAGGCAAAATACAGCAAATTTCCCCTCCCCACATAATTTCCCAACTCACAAGTCACTCCAATTCTAGTCCGTTGTTCAGAAGAAAGGTCAATTATTTTTTCAGCCAAAAAATTATTTTTAACTGGGGATGACATAAACCTATAGCACACAGGGCCAGACAGGCCAAACGGAAACAGGAGGCCTTAGGACCTAAGACATAATCATAGAATTATAGAATGGCCTGGGTTGAAAAGGACCTCAAAGATCATCGAGTTTCAACACCCCTGCTGAGTGCAGGGTCGCCAACCACTAGACCAGGCTGCCCAGAGCCATGTCCAGTCTGGCCTAGAATGCCTCCAGGGAAGGGACATCCACAACCTCCCTGGGCAACCTGTTCCAGTGTGTCACCACCCTCTGTGTGAAAAATTTCCTCCTAATACCTAACCTACATCTCCCCTCTCTCAGTTTAAAACCATTCCCCCTAGTCCTATCATTATCCTCCCTCGTGAACAATCATTCCCCCTCCTATTAATACGCTCCCTTCAAGTATTGGAAGGCCACAATGAGGTCTCCCCGGAGCCTTCTCTTCTCCAGACTAAACAAGTCCAGTTCCCTCAACCTTTCTTCATAGAAGAGGTGCTCCAGCCCTCTGATCATCTTGGTGGCCCTCCTCTGCACTCGTCCCAAGAGCTCCGCGTCTTTCTTGTGCTGGGGGCCCCAGGCCTGGACACAGTACTCCAGATGGGGTCTCACAAGAGCTGAGTAGAGGGGGACCACCACCTTCCTCTCCCTGCTGGCCTCTCCTCTTTTAATGCAGCCCAGAACATAGTTGGCCTTCCAGGCTGCCGGCACACACTGCTGGCTCATGTCCAGCTTCTCGTCCACCAGGACCCGCAAGTCCCTCTCTGCAAGGCTGCTCTCGAGGAGTTCTTCCCCCAGGTTGTATAAATACTGGGATTGCCCCGGCCCAAGTGCAGCACCCTGCATTTGGCCTTGTTACCACTCACTGCCCTGTGGAGCTCGCCAGCAGAGCAGGATGAAGACTCTGAGTGCTTTATTGACAGCTTTGGTTCACATACAAGTTATTAAGGAAAAGCATTTCCAGGGCTGCTCCACACACAAGCAGCTGAGCTCTGGTCCCTCCTAGCATCATTACAGACAAAGTCCCTTACTACCACCATAGCCTTCTCTGCAGTGAAAATACAATTTCATCTGGGAGGCTGAGCACCAGAGCAAAGTGCTCAGGTTGAGGTGGAAGACAAAGCTAAGCAAGCATGACTGGACTCTGTCACAGATGAGCTCGCACAAGCTAAAGCAGTTTGGCAAGAAAGAGATATTTTGTGTAAATATATAAAAGGTGCATCCCTAAAACCTCCGAAAGCTCTGACAGAACCAGAGCAGACGGCTGCCAGGAAAGGTAGGGGCACAGGAGCATAAACCCTGCATAGAGCATGTATGTAGAAATGTGGGAGTCACACCCCAAATGTCACTAAGGACTGAACTCTGCTTGTTTGCACATGGAAAATTCAGAATACATCAAGACAAAGATAACTGAACTATCAGTAACAATGGTGTGTTTTATAAAAGTAATTTTACCCAAACCAACACAACTAAGTAACTGAAAGAAAAACATGTTTAAATAGAAAAAAATATAAGAACAGTGTAAAAAAAGCTGTAAATATCTGGAGAGTAACAGAATCAAAGAGAAACAGCACAGATTCACCGAGAACTCATCCTGTCAGATAACTACTAGATATATGCTATCAAACTAAAGGCTGAGGGGAAACATCATTTAGCTACACAGAAGAGTCTTAAGAAGGCACACCTGAAAATTAATTTGAGTTGATTCTGAAGCATAGGAATCACAGGCTAAAAGCTATATAGAAAATAGCACCTCGTGTTATAATACATGAAGAATTCAGGAAAATGAAAAGGTTTTAAGCTCTTTTTTCACCCTATAGCCTTCATCACCTGGAAGAAAAGCAGGGGAACTTGATGCTAAATTAGTGGGCATAGCAAGGTTCAATGAAGGGGAGAGAGAAGGACCTAGAAACAGAAACACTAGGTGAAATAAAGACATTGCTGCTTCACTTAAACCAATATGAATTTTGTCAGGATCAAGATTATGTCAGTATGGAGTAGACAATAATTTGTTCCATCTTTGGAGAGTTGCACATTTCAGATATGAAAACAAGCTAATCAAATTGAGGCTGAGTCTGCAAAGACACTGAAGATCATAAGGAAGATAATACTGTCACACCGCCCTGGTACAGCCAAACTGGAGGCAGTTTATCTTGTCATTCTTAGCACCATTGCCAGGATCACAGCAACAACATATGAAGAGTTGCGACATAAGCAGTACAGTACAGTTTGTTGTAAGAAACATTTTAGAGAGCTCCCTTTAGTTTGGCTCTGCTTTGCAAGGCAATCACTACACAGCATAGACTGCAGCATCCATTAACTCTTAACAGTTTTTATTGCTTCGCGGTGTATCAATATCGCTTTAGGGGCTATCAAATGAAGAAAACAGAGGAAAGATTCAAGACTCCAGGGAAAGTTTCATGATTATGTTATTCATCAAGCAATGGGACAGTCTTCTGAGTAAAGCTACCAATGTCCCAGCACTTGTCTGTTCCAACAGTTCCAAATACTGCATGAAAGGAAAATGCATTCTCATTCTTCTTAGAGGTTGTTGGCCTAAGTACACTCCAGTGTCCTTCTACATCTTTAATTTGTACAGTTCTTCAGGAAAAGGCACAGTGAGACACAGGGAGGAGACAGCTGGGAGACAACACAGGAAGGAAGGGGATGGCAAGGAGGAAAGAACCGACTAAATACAAGGAAAAAGGAAGAAAACTAAATGACTTGTTTAAAGCCAGATCTCCAGCTCCCTAAATCACTGCACTGCCATTCACTGCACAATTGAATTATGTGTTGCTTGGTGCTCAAAATTTACAGACCTTTTCTGCACAAACAATCATGTTTTTGAAGCATTTTTTAGAGTTGCCTTGAGAATTTATGATGCATTCAGCAGTTTGTCTGCATCTGTTAGATGAAAGCTTGGGGACAAAAAGGGGACTTATCTAAACTCAATGTCACAAGGCAGCTCTGCTTTTCTAGGGGGTAAACAGAGTTCTTAATTTATAGCATCGTGCTCAAATTTGCAGCAAAGACCTGAAAGAGACACAAAAGGGACTGCAGCATTTTTCATGACTGCAGTGATGCCGAGATCATCTTTTTCTTATCTCAAGCACCTTGGAATAAGAAGAGCTAGAATGGAAATAGAAATTCCATTTGCAGTTGTGAAACCGAACTAATTCTAAACAGAAATTGATGCTGCTAGGAGATAAGATGCATTTGAACATGTTCTGCCTCAGAGTAGAAAGAGAATTAAGTGCTCTTTACCATTACAAGATCCACACTAGAGTCTCCTTGAAGGATGTACATCTGGAAACCCACCCAGCTTGCAGGCATGTCCTGCAGGCTTTTCTACCTCCAGGCTGTCCCACAGGAACAGATTTTTGCACTGAAAATGCAGCGAGAGAACTCTGCAAACACAGCCTATCAACCACATACACCTGCTCTGGGGCAAAGTTCTAACCAGAAAAAAATAATAGTACCTAGTGGGGAGAAAAAGGTCCTATCATACATAAGATAAAAGACAGTTCTTGGCTGAGAAAGCTGTACAGATGAGATTCCCAGTCAAATATCTTCGAGGTAAAGTGAGAAAGAGACAGCATGATCTTTTCATCTGGCATACTGCTCATTGGATTTCCCAGAATTAAATCCTGTTTGCATCAGAATCATAGCTTGTGTACAAAAATGGAACAGTTAGTTTCTAAAATAAACAGTGATAGAAAATATTCTACAATGAAGAGAATTGTGCCACTGGGGGGGAGGGAGAAATCTTATCTGCCGAAACATCAAATATCTGCTCCCTTGGAGCTGCCCTTCAAATTCCTCATCATTAAACCAACATGGAGCTGCCTGAGCCTCCTAAGGCAATCCCAACCCATTCTCAAGCCCAACCCCCCTGCTGCACAGAGCTCCCTGGCTGCCCCCAAATTAGCAGGGCATGAGGCTGGCTTACATTTGTGAGCCAGTGTGCTGGGTTATGGGTTATGTGCAGAGTAGTATCTTCTATTCCCCTCCCACAGGCTGCATGCACAGCTATGGTCACATCAGCTCATCCATTCCCCATTTCACATTTAGTCCTAGTACAAAGAATATTATACCCAATTTACCAAATAACCCAGACTGCACTGAACAAATGATCTGATTTCTCATTATTTATCACTACAATTTTCCCCCAGATTAGGAGTTTACAGATGACAATTATTTGTGCCATCTGAAAATTTCTATTGCAAATGATCCTACCAGCTTTATTTCTTCATCAAATCACCAATTCAACCACAAAATAGCATGGAGACAAGGCAACAGCTATGTAAAATCCTGCCAGGAAAACCACTCCAACCCCACAACTCAATGATGATTACACTTTATCACCCTCTGTGGTCCCCATGGTTAGCTGTTTTACAAGGCATTTGGTATTGGATGCTTTGTTTCTTAATTAGAATATCATGACATTAACATCTCACAGAAAAATATACTACATCAACATCATTACTTTTATCACGAGTGGTCAGTTTTTGTTTGGTTTTTCTGTTTGTTTTCAAGATGCATTTTCTACCTAGTCTGTCATATAAGGCCAATTACTTTCTGGGCATGCATTCATCATTCAAAACCTTTGCACACCTTCCTACTTGCTTAGCTAATGGTCTTTGCAGCTTTTAAGATACGTTATTTCAAGCACTAAGATCGTAATGTGTTGGGTTTTATTCCATGCACATTACACATGTAGTAAGCTATGATCACTGTATCTTACCCACCCTCAATTTTCAATCCAGTGTTTCAATTTTAGCCTGCCAGAGCAAAGTCTAATGTAGGTTTTGCCCTTGTAAGACACAGGAGAAAACGTTCCAGCTCAAAAACCACACTTTTAGGCTCTTATTCAAAAGGAGGCTTCTACCTTGCATGTAGAGCAATGTCAGCAGGAGCTTTGGGAGCGCTGGGCTCTGCACAGCCTGCCTCCTACCCAGGGAGCCATCTCCAAAAACAGCTCAGCCCTTCCTCAAAGAGCACTCTCCTGGCTTCTTCCCGGCTCCTGCCTCAGGGGACAGAAAGATATTCTCAGACCCACTGGTGCTGGCCTCTCACTAGCTGTTCAAACTAATATTTCTGATCAGTCTCCAAGTGATAATGCCTTTCTTCACAGCAGCACTCATACTCCTCTTTTTCATTCAGGCTTTGCAAAACAGGTCAGACCCATGGTTTTAATATTCTATCCACGCAATTTCACTGCCAGGTTTCAGCAATACCGTGCAGTCAGAGCTGTGCTCACAAGTGAGCTATCCTAGGTCCTCTTGTCTATTTTTCAGGTTCATAGTACTGACAGGTAAATGGTAACCGTTTCTCTTCTCCCTTTCATGTCTTGGCTAATTTTATTCGTAACATCTTAATTTTACACTAAATGGACACTCATTTCTATTTCAGCCTTTATTCTGCAGAAGTTTAACACCCTCCCTTCCTCACTGTAGCAACATGCTTTCCAATAGGAGCCAGAACCCAGCCAGATTTACCATCTGCCTAGAGGTAATTGCTGGCTGCAGCACAAAATTCCTTCTGGAGACTAGCATGCTCCTAATCTCAAAGGATTTGCAAATGTTTCATACTTAAGTTGCTAATACATCTTGTAAAGTTAGACATCACTCACAACACATATCAGAGCAGGTCCTCAGCAACCATCCTCAAGAACTACAGGAAAATCACTAGCTTCGTGAATTTATGTAATGTCACCAACTTCAACTTTTCAGTATTTACACACATAGCAGCTCCAGCTCACACTTTTAGATTAGATTCAATGCTTCATTTTTATTCAAGATCAACTGAGAATTGGTGTGTTCACACTAAGTCATTTTCCCCAAGACAGGCACTTTCCACACTCAGTAGAAGTGACCCCTATCTTGAAAACTCTCCTTCAGCATGGATTCAAGATCCGAAGACCTTCTTTGGAAGTTATGACTGATCTTTCATAGAAGTACAACCCATATGAAATGTCAATCCAAGTTCCTGATCTGACCTTTTCCAAATACAGAAAGCATTTAGATCCAGAAAACACAACTGCTCTGGAAGTAACTTGCCACAAAGCAATCTAAAGCATTTGAGGAGCACTATATGAAGCTGTATTCTCATTAGAGTTTGCCTTTAGACTTTTACCATTATGCCACAATGTAGCTGAGGGAAGGTTACAGAAGCCTTTCTGTAAAGCACACTCAAAGCATTTTTTGTAAACAGATCTTATTCTTCACCTATTTTGCTTTAAAAAGCAAAAAATTTACACTGACAGCAAGTGTGGTACTAGAAACACGATGAGAGTGGCCAGCGTTTTGCTGGAGGAGATGGGGCTGCCCAAGAGGACCATGCTGTTATCCACACACTAACAGTGCTGGGAGCAAAGCAATGCACCTCATGAGTATATCCAGGTCTCCAATTTAATGTCTGCCTTATTAGACAGTGGGCAAACTTGACAACACAAAGAATTACTCCTTAAGAAGTGATAGACGAACAGGTCAAGGTGCCCTGTGACAGCCCAGTAAGCATCTAACAAGCCAGAAAGAGAACTCCCCCCACCATCCACCTCTCTCAACACAGATCAGACAAGGTCTATCAATTGCCTGTGCTGCTGGAACCTTCTGAGCTCTGTACTCTCATCGTCCATTAGAGCCCTGTGCAAACTGAAAAACTGGGAAATACCGATTTCTTCGTTAAAGGTTCATTTAGCTCACTTCAGGAGGAGACCTATCTGAGACTTTCACGTCCTAATAGAAATAAAGAGGTAGCCTCAGCATCAACATAACAGTGGGGTATGTGTATATATACACAAACAGCTGATATTCTAACTGCAAAGTTCACTGACAATGAACATTACTTAAGTCTGCCCTCACTCACATTCTGAGTCTGTACATAAACCCAAAACTTACAGTGCATTCTGATAACCTTGTTTCTCTTAAGTGTTGGTTTGAGGGAAAAGTTAATGAAGCATTTTAAAACAAAAAAGGAACATAGACAGTAATCATCTAGAAATGTAACAGCAGTCTTGTCGCAGAACTGAACACACAGAATGAAAAGAAACTGGAGGGCTCTGGTAGAAATTACAGTCTATAGCTGAAGAAAATGCAACAGGAAAGGCAAGGAAGAAAAATGGGATTTACTGCATGTATAGAACCTTCCTTTTATTTCTTTACTGCAGCATACCAGGGGTCTGAAGGAGGAAGATCAACTATATATGAAGAGACAAAAGCACATTTCTGATGTCACCAACACTATGAAGAGAAAATAGAAATAGTTTCACAGAAAACAGTAGAGATAGCAAAGTGAAGTCATAAAATTAGTAACGTGCACAGTGGTTTTTATGTTGTTGTGAGCAAAAAAAGCTGTTTCTACAACTCAGAGCAGATGTCATCGCACAAAATTTACAGGGATGCGCAGACAAAAACAATTAACCGAGCTGCTGAAGTTCAGCTCCTCTCCTTCCATGCTCTGATGCACACTGAGCCACCAGAGACTGGCAGCCTGCTGTGTCTCAAGGAATTGAAGGCAGATTTGATGAAAGGCCTGAGCATTGTTAGTAGCTGCCACCCCAACTGACAGATTGCTTCTTGGGCTGCTCAACTTCAAGCAGAAGCTGCTGGAGAAGGTGGGCTCATGGAGCTGCCTCTCACAAGCTGCTGTGTTACGTGCAGAGTGGGGGGACAAAACCTGTCTCTGCTCACTGAGGTACCCCACCACGCCAATTACCCAGTGCAGTAAAAATTACATTGCTTGTATATCACACTGCTATATGAGTTTGGGGAGGAAGAGATCTCATTTAAGAAAAAAAAAAAAGAACAAGGGCAGAGGGAAACCTACGTGTTTGGATTTTCCATTTTTAATGTGTTGAGACATTCTACCCGGATGAAACAGTAACACAGATGTAAATCAGGCTTTATAATTCCTTGTCGTACTAAGATGTCTGCGTGTCACTAGTACTGAATTCAGAGCATTCAATTATTTTGCTTCGAACTTCAACATTGGCATTGTAAGGAAATACCCATTTCTATCAGGAAGAAATACCACTTACTGTTTAGCAGAAGAGTAACATTTTTAGTCTCTCCATGAGCCATACCAGAACAGACTTGTTTTGTTTCCTCAATATATATTGAAATCTCATCAGGACTTCAGATCCTGTTCACAGCACAATATATTTAGGGCCCAGACATTGCAGGGCTTTCCTCCACATTGCCCAAACCTCTTCTCCATTTCCAACACCAGATGAAGATACCAAAACACTCAAACACTACAGATGGTGGTGTTACTTACACTACTTTTTTGTGGGAGGAAAATAAATAAAACAGTCACTTTAATAAAAATAGATCAGCATTAGCATTTTGTGAAATTTAACACAACTACTCCCATTATCTAGAATAGCATTCTGTAAACTTTTGAAGCTTACAAAGCATCCCACCAACTTTCTCAGTTGGAGAGACATCTAGGTGTTCTTTTTTGTGTCCGTTGGCTTTCTTCTGGGAGGGGGGAGGCAAACAGTTTTTATGGGGTTGCTGGATCTAGTGCTTGATCTAGCAGTTGGCAACACTGCCCATGGCAGGGGGTTGGAACTGGCTGATCTTTGAGGTCCCTTCCAACCCAAGCTATCCTCTGATTCTATGATTAAGATGGATATCCCTAACTTTAACAAATTAGAACTGACTAAGCTGACTGCCTCACTTTTGCTGAGCAGAGCTTTGGGAAGTTTGTGACCATAGGCAGAGACTTCACACTTTTTCCAGCCTGAACTTGAATGAAATGTTTGATTTAAAACTATGAGGCAGAAAAAAATGTAGAAAAGAAGTTTTAAGACAGCTCCTGGTCCCAGGGAAAGAAGAGCAGGCAGAGGCCAAATACTGTTTAAAAAAAAATCTCTGAAAATCCCATGGAACTGCTATTGAGGACAACTCTCTAACCAGAACAACTGAATGAAGTGCAGCTCACATTTTCATTTATACTATTTCTGGACAGATTAACAGTTCAAACAAGGCCCCAAAGTGCCATAAACCTACAGATGTACTCTTTTTTATTATCATGGGTAGAACATAAAATTGAAGGAACAATTTTCAGAAATTAATTTAAGTGCTCATCTCAAGCTCAAGGACTTCACTTAAGTCGGCCTAAAAATTGGTATGTGGTTGCTACCTATCCCCATGTGAGAGCTGCTGACTTCCTTAAGTTTTCTCTTTGTGTGAGGGGACATAATACCCAAATTTCCAATGCCTGCTTTAAACACTTGTGGCAGTTTGCTACAAGGACATGCAGCAGTGCCTCTGCAGCATTTCTCTAAAACGTTGGGACATTTTTCTTGGAATAAAGAAAACTGAGTGTTAGACTAAATTAATTGTAATTTACATCTTTTGCATCCCTTAAGCTGGCAGTGCTAGTAACCCACACTTTGTGCCATCACCTTTTGCTGCCAGCAGAAGCAATACTCCTGCTCCTCTCCCTCCTACCATGCTAGTCCATCTTCTCCCTCTTGCACTAAGGAATAGCACAGTCTGCTAGGAGCTGTACCATATCCAAAAGTAAGACACATCCACCTTGATTTGCTTGCTTGTAGATTAAGTTGATCACATTTCAAACCTAGCACAGGTTGCAAAAAACTTAGAGAGTTTCACAGCAATTAAAACTGCTAATTGCAACCTCATCATTTCCCATTTCATTTAGCACATTGATGCACAAAGTGCCTACCTGTGACCATCAATAAACACTCAAGGAATTCCATTGCAAACCTCTTCAAAGCATTTACAGTTACACCTTTACTGCACAAGATCAGCTTTATATATTTTAAACCATGGTTCTTCTCTACACCTTGTTTAGAAATTAACTAGAGATCTAGCTAAAAAGAAACAAAGCTAAGAGGCAAGAGAAGAGTGTGTGAGGCAAACAGGTGATTTTTGACTCCTGATTTTTTTGATTGATTGCTGACTTGACTGCAGTTAGCAGGGGGGAGTCTTTTCATAGTCTAAATATTAGGAAGAGGTAAAAGCTTTTAGGTAATCTGATGACAGGTTTTGCTTTTAATCCCTTCTAGATGACAGCCAAGTCGCATCACAAGCCCAAGCTCAGCTGAAAGCTTTAAAAGACCAAGGAGCCAAGCAACAGACAGCATGAGATGGGGAGTCTGTGCTGGAGCTTTTAAATTAATATGTTGGGGGAATTCCTCTGAAGTCATAAGGGAGTGACGCAACTTCCAAATTTTTAAGTGCGTAAGATCTAAGTCAGATAAAGAATAAAATGGGAAGAACAAAGCATAGGAGGATAAGACAACAAGGAGAGAATGTTGGTACCATCAAGGCGCCCAATGGCTTGCAGTGCCATCAGTGGGAGGACTGTCAACCCTTTGGAGTCCCTACCAGGAGCATGGGGACAACAAAGACTACTGTCCTCATTACACCTTCTCCACAACCTCCAAGGTGTAACACGAGTTTCTGTCACAGTACCCAGTGTAGAGCACCGAGCAAGATGTGCCAGGCAAGTAACATCATTCATGCATATGGGCACACACCCATACCTACATAGGCAGAAATACACATGAAAGATTTTCCCGAAGCAAGCAGAGAGTGGCCCTGCCCCTATTAAACACATTTCAGAAGCATTGCACCAGTCTTCCAAAACATGCAATACAAAAAACAGAATTTAAGGCTTCAGATATTTCCAGGAATCAGCCAGCAATCTGGAGGCACGCAAGTTGGCCTGTCTCTTTTCTCATCTTCAGGCATCCATTGCTGGTCTAAAAGATGTCAGCCCTGTAAAGATCCCCATTCCACAGTTCTGCTTTCAACAGAACAGGAACATTTTGTTATCTGCTACAACAAATTGTTTTGCATAGCAAAATGAATGACTGACAACAGACAAGCAACACTGCTCCAATTCCACTTCAAATAGTTGCTGAACCCTGTGTTTTATTGTTTGGCATCACATAACACCTGGAGAAAATTATTTTTTCCAAATAACAGTTAGTTACCTTGAGGCAAAGCAGAAATGCAAAATAAATGTGTCACTCAATACCAGTTTTGTTTTGTTTGCTTCTTTTAAGAAGAGGGCTTGCTAAATACTTCATGTGTTTTCTTACCTTTAAAAGAGGTAAGAGAGAAAGCTTCTACTACCATGGCTCAAATTACTGCCTGCAATATCATTGCAACATGGGCAGTACTGTTAAACATATCTTACCACCAGGTGATGCTGGCTTTCTGTGACTAACAGCATTGCACCTTGGTGGAGCTGAGAAGCCATGGTACTTCATCTTGTCAACAGTTTAAAACTGTTAGCCCTTCTTCACCAGTTCACCATTCCCCAGACAGAGCTGTACCAGGTTTGTATTCTGTAGCTTTTTCTGAAATCATTTCTCCATATTGTAGTACAGGCTGGGAATCATTAAGTTTGGAAAAGCCCTCTCAGCTCACACAGCCCAATCCCACCTGCCCACAGCCCACACCCCTCAATGCCACATCTCCACAGCTCTGCAACACCTCCAGGGATGGTGACGTTCCCACCTCCCTGGACAGCCTGTGCCACTGCATCACCGCTCTTTCAGAGAAGAGATTTTTTCCTAGTATCCAGTCTGAACCTCCCTCCTGGCCATCACCTATCCTAACACTGTTACCTGGGAAAAGAAGCCGACCCCCATCTTGCCACAACCTGGGCACACTGCTGGCTGATGTTCAGCTGAACATTGACCAACACCCCCAGCTCTGTTTCCTCTGCACAGCTTTCCATCCACTCTGTCCCAAGCCTGTAGCATTGCCAGGGGTTGTTGTGGCCAAAGTGGAGGCCTGGCACCTGGTCTTGTTGAACTTCATCTGTTGGCCTCAGCTAAGGATCCAGCCTGTCCAGATCCCTCTACTGGGCCTTAACAAATTAATAGAGAAGGGGTGATTCTGCACAGACTAGAGGAATATGCTTTGTCTTTCAGGATAAGAGCCTCATCTGGGGCCAGCTTGCTCTTCTGCTCCCCTGGAAGGCTCACCAAAATCCTTTTAAAATCCTGAGCTGGCAGAGGGCTTGAAGGGGAGCAAAAAAATCTCAATTTCTCTTTCTCCTATAATGCACAGAGTTATAACAGTATAATATTTTCTGAAGCTGAGGTAATACAGCTATGAATTCAGATCAGACTGTAGTATGTCAATTATTTGACCACAATGAATAGAAATCACTTCTGCCAATCAAAAATTACAACAGGTATCTCCTGAAACTCTCTGTTTTCTCATTAGTCTCTCACCTAGCAAGCTGATCAGTTGCCAAAGAGAAACATCGCTTTAAGACAGCCACTTCCACAAGCTGCAAAGGACTTCTTCTGAATGCCATTAAAAAAAAACACTAAGCCTAGCTTGACTTATCTTGGTATCTTTAACCTTGAATTATAAAGGTTCTCAAAACTATCATCTAAAGAATGTTTTATTGCAGCAGAAGACATTATTACCACACAATATCCTGGCCACCAGTACAATTGAGGATAGGTTCATTATTTTTGAACGTTAACCTTTCTAAATGCATTTCTAGGCAGCATCAGTGGAGACTGAAGATGAAGACACTGATAATAAAATTTTTGAAAAATGGGGTAGAAAAAAACTTCTCTGCTTCCATTTATTACAGTCCATTTGGATAAAGCCATATCATGAAACTGCAAGAGATTATTCTGTTTAGAAAGGTAAAGTGAAATATTTCATTATCAAAAACTATCAAAGTCAGTGTGTCCCCAGTTACGGATCACTTATGTAAGTGGTATCAGGAAAAAATCAGGTGTGCAGCCACAGTCGGATCAACAGAGGGGTGCAAGCCCCTCTATGACAAGGGGATGGAGAGTGAAAGGCAGTGGGGAGTGAGATCTGTAAGGTCATCTTCAGGATTCTTTTTCTGCATGGACTTGCACGTTTGACAAACTGGGTACAGTGACACGGGATAGGATGCAACTGACCAGGAAGGGCAAAAACATACCAGGGAGCAAGCTAGCTGGGCTCATTGCAAGGGTTTTAAACTAGAGCTGCTGGGGGAAGGGGATGTACTGCTGAGTGATGGGGAGCCAGGGAATGCTGTCACTCTAGGAAACAGTGGAGGAAAACTGCAGATTTGTCCTGGAGGTTTGTGGAAGGGCTCCTCTAGGAAGGCAGTGTGTCTGAATGCCCAGCTCAGGTGCCTCTATACTAATGTGTGCAACAGGGGAATTAAGCAAAAGGAGTTGGAATCCATGGTGCACTCAAAATTTTGATCTTATTGCCATCATGGAAACTTGGTAGGATGATTCGCATAACTGGGACACCACCACTGAGGGCTACAAGGTTTTTAGAAGGGATATGCAACATAGGAAGAGCAGTAGGACAAGGGGAAATGGTTTTAAACTCAAGGAGGGGAGATTTAGATTAGAAGTTAGGGGGAAACTTTTTTTTACTGAGAGAGTGGTGAGGTGCTGGAAGAGGTTGTCCAGAGAGGTTGCGGATGCCCCATGCATGGAAGCATTTAAGGCCAGGTTGGATGAGGCCCTGGCCCTGATCTAGTACTTGATCTAGCAGCTGGGAACCCTACCTGTGGCAAGTTAGAACTTGATGATCCTTGAGATCTTCTCCAACCCAAGTCATTCTATGATTCTATCACTTGGGTTGTTTCTGACAACAATTCAACCTGTTTTTTCCCTCCGTCCAAACCTATAACCTGAACTCCTCTAAACATCCTGCAAAACGAGGCAGGAGACTTTTAGGAAGGTCATTACCTCTGCAACACTCAGGGGTTTTGGGGGTTGTTTTTAAATAGGCTAATTTTCAAAGAGCAGGTTGAAATGCAGAATAAAGCAAGTGCTGCAGAAGTGGCTGATGCATGCCCCAGTTATTTGGGTAGCTTGGTGGATAAGTAGATATTATAACACCACCTGAGTTAGAAGTTTCCATAATGGATTTTCAAAGTACATTCTTCCCATGAAGCTTCAAATCACATTCCAATTTGATGCTAAATAAAAAACACACAAATACTGTAGGTAAATCTTCACCACAGGTGTAATTGACAAAATGCAACTGTGCACTGATAAGTTTATTTTGGACATTTTCTTTAAATAAGCTGCACAAGAAAGATTATTCAAAATATTTGAACTAAAACGTACTTTCTCCCTTTGGAGGTCTTAAAAATATTGCAAAGGAGGGAAGAATGCATAAATTGTCATTACTCAGCCCCAAGAAAAGTAGGTGAAACAAAAATGACAGACTACAAAAAAGGGTGCTGCAGAAAGACAAGGAAGGATCTGTCCTGTCCTCATGGATAGAGGCAGAGATAACACACCTCAGCTGGGGCAAAGAAAGTCAAAGTCAGGTAAGAAGTGAAACTTTTGGAGAGTAAGAACAGAGCAGTACTAGGTTACAATTCCAAAGCAAGCCTTGAGATCTCTGACATTGGAGACACTGACAAAGCAGCACAGCAAATTTTTATCAAAGAGACACAGTGGTGCAGCTAATCTTGAAAGGAAATAACACTCTGCCACATTCACACTCCTCATGTGAGAAGCCAGGAGTTGCACAAAGCACAAGTCAGGCAGAAACTTCCCCCCCAGTATCCACTGCAGGGTGTCAAGGCAGTGCTGCTCCTTACCCAAATTACAGATCTACATGCAAGCATCATAGCTGCTTTATTGGCACTTACAATTTCAAGCCACAAGATCCCTGTATGCTTTTAAAATTCTCAGAGTACACTTTCAGGAGGGAAAAAGAAGGGGCAGGCAGAGAGCACCCAGAGTTGCCAGCCCTTTCCTCTCCCCAACATACAGATTAACCCCTACCAGGGGTGAGTGTCCTTCCTAACTCCTCACTAGCTGCAACAACGCAACCTTTCAAGTTTCTTAGCTAAGTTTTTTTCCAGCATAACAGAAATCGTATCTTACTTCTTGTTAAGGAACACAATCAAGGTTTTCCCTTTTGATTTGCTTTTCAAAGACAGAAGCATGAAACTACATCCTAAGGACATTTTTAGCTGTACATTTTTTGTGCACCATTTAAAAATCAAGTGTTTTCTACCATCTCCAAGTAGCTCTTGCTCCTAGAGATGAGCATGGAAGCTCAGCACCTTCACAGGAGAGGACACCGGTCAGGCTTGCCATTTGCCTTCACGTCATTTATATTTAACATAATTGTGTTCAGTTTAGGAAGTAGAAACACTGTCTCCCATTGGTACCTCTTAACAGTGCTCAATAAATGTAATAGCAAAAATTATTCCTTTAGCAAGAACGGAAAAACGCAGGCAGATTCACAGGGGTTGAGGTGCTGTAATTTATTTTTCATTCAGTAAATCTCTCACAAGTTATACCAAATATCCAAGAGCTAAATGTAACTAACTCCTTAATTCCTTGCTTTTTCCTTTTTTTTTTTTTTTTGCTCTCATAAGTACACAATCAGTAATAGCAATACTGTATTTTTAAAATCTTTTATTACATGAAATACAGCTATCAGAAATGTTGTGTCCAACCCAAATGATGTATCTCCTGTACATCTCTCTCTCTAGAAAAAAAAAAAAAAGAAAGCATGCAAAAATAATTGAGGCATAAAATACTGCAGAAGAGCATCTGAATTGCCACCAACAAGGCATTTTAACCTTGGCAAACAGTGGAAGTTCCTCTAAACAGAGGCTGCTAACAGAAAGTGTGCAGCGCCACAGAAACAGAGACACAGCTAAAAATAATGAAGATTTTTGATGAAACAGCTGTGGCAGGAAGACCTGCACAGCTCAGAACCATTTACACAAGAACATCATCTCGAGCTTGACACAACTCAAGTACTTCAGTCCATCCCTGTTAGTACAGTGCCTGGGACAGATAGAAACAAAACCATGATGGACCTCTCCCACCCACACACTATACCAAGGGGGTGTTGGGGTGCTGCATCCTCCTGACCTAGCACGCGCAATCACAGCACAGCGAGGCCACAGCACCATGCCAGCAGCACCGCAGGGCATGATAAATGGATTATCTGTCAGAGAAAATTGGATATTAATTACATTGAAGCTGTATGCAGAAGGCAGTGGGTTGCTGGGCACTGTGCCCAGCAGTAAAAGGAAAGGCAGCAAGAGGTGAGATGCAAGGAAGCAACATGCTAGCCTCCGCAGTTGAGCTACAGAAGTAGTAATTTGGAGGTATGGGTAAACAATACCTTAATTTCATCCAGAACTGTACTTATAAGAGAAGCAAGAGACTAAAAAGCTGCTGAGAAAGCGCTTAGAAACAGCTTCCAGAGGGCAAGGGAACAGAGCATCAAACCAGCTCATATCCACAGCAAGCTCTCTTCTTCCTACTGCACCAACCAGACAAGGGGGCTTAGAAGACCCGATTTCATGGCAAATCAAGGAGTGCCAAGGAAGGGCCAACAAGGGAAAGACTTACTGGTCAAAGCAGGACAAAAACTGTCCTCAAAACTGACTGTTAAATAGAGGGGGAGAGGGAATTTTCCGAAGGTCTAACTGAGAGAAGCAGCTGATGCCAGATTGCCACACTTCATGTGTTGCCCCAAAGTACTCTGATAAACCTTTGGAATAGACTACTCACAGCTGCCACTCACATTCAGCAATATTGCATTTCACCCCCCTAATTTTTTTAATATATTTTATTGTATTATTTTATTTATATACTTTTTAATAACAAAGACAACAGAAAGTCTAGAGAGATTGCATCGTACAGATACTGTATCTAGAGCTAACCCCAGGGACAGCCCAATTCTGGGATGTGCAGAGCACGTCCTCACCGCCTTTTGCTTCACACTGCATTTGAACAAGTGTGTAACCACCTTCTCCCTCAATAGTTGACATTTCACATGAAAACCTCCAGATGTCATTCCTTAGCATATCTGTCTCACATCCTTTGTGCTTCCAGATTGTACCACTGACATCATGGAGATTAAAAGCAGGGATGGGGCAGGGCTGACCAGTGGCAATTCAATGTATGTTTTTCTTCTAAAATCATTCTGTTCAAGTTTAAATCTGTAGTTTCCTAACACTTGCAAATTACAGAGTTAAACTTCAAATTTCATCTAATCCAGAAGCTTTAGATGTAATGGTCTGAGAAATAGTTTTTACTTCTGCTCTTCTTCCACTGACATCAGAACACTAAAGCATATCTTACTCTGGATGCTCTTTTCTTCCCTCACTGTGAGTTAAATGGTTTACCTGGATCATAACTTACCATCTTACACCATAAATATTCTTTATTTACAAAATTTGAACCAGGTTTTGTGAAAAAATTCCAATTCTAAGAATTCTAATGTACCAGAAGATTCTTTTAAATTCTTATTCTTTAACACAGGGATTTTACTTCTTCTAAATGTCTCAAAAATCATGCAAGTGTTGAAATTACTGCAATCAAAGTGCAAAGTGGGCTAAAATATATTGTTCAGTTATGTTCATGCTACAACTAGTAATTGCTCTTCTTGCTAATGTAAACAAATGGTAAAAAATAACTTGTCTTTGTAGTATGGCATCGTGAATCAATCTACAGCCTTGGTGCTTTTCTCTATCAGAAAACCTACTTGTATATTTGATTTATGGGAAAAAGCTCAACTCCAAAGAAATCTAGGACATTTTTCAAACTAAGAATCAAGACAGAAGTATGTAATCTTCCATCAACAAATGCTATTGAATGTATTATCTGGCACTGAACATGAAGATAGTCACAATGCTTCCGATGGTAAAATTCAGACATTTGTTTTGCTTCTCTGTCTTCAAGATCCATATGCAGAGGTAGTGAAATAGACCATGTAATTTAACTTCAGTAAGTTTTTATTACAGAGTGAAATAATCTGAACCACAAGAACAAGAGATCGTGTCCCTGCCATTGCCTCCAAATCCAGAGGGTCAACATCTCCATCTGAATGTAGCAGCTAATACTGGAGCAACCTGTAAGTGACACTTGGTGAAAACCAGTAGAGTTTGCAAAAACCACAAAGCAGCCTCAGGTCCCAGCTTGGTGGCACTCAAGGCAGTTTCAGTGTACCTATGAAGACCAACATGAGCTTCAAGCCACCATGGAAAGCTGCAATCTAAGGACCTCCTCAGGCTTCAGCTTTGTATTCTGTTTTCCAGAAGTAGAAGCGTGGTCCTTCCATATATTTGGAGATAAGAGCCCAAAGTTCATTGTGCCATGTAAGAAATCTTCAGGTTCTACTACCATTGTTGGGAAATGCAGAGGCCTTACGAATTGCCCACAGCACTATTTTAGTTAAAATATAGAGGCAAAATATATATTGTTTGATATCACCTTTCATGTTAGATCAAAACAATCAGCAGTAGACCAAATCTCTTCCTTGACTGCATTTCTGGTAAGGATTTTTCTGTCCAAGACACTTTCAGAGCAAATACAAGAGGACAAAGCAAAAGCTCATCAGCTAACAGCAATGTGTATTTGCCTCTGAAGAAAACTGTATTTTACATTATTTGCACGTCTTTTTGTGTGCACACCTATATCATCTGTGCACCAAATGCCAGGTTTTGCACATGCTCATATCTGCCAGTTCCACACATCACATGAGCAGCTGAAAGCATGACTCAGATGCACGTCACACCTTTGTAACGGTGAAATTTTTCCTCCAAAATTCACTGCCTTCTGCTTTTCTGCAAACAATCTCAGAGCCCCCTCAGCGCACCTCTTTGCTTCAAAGCCATTAACCAATCTTCTTTTATCAGAATGACCCAACATCCTCACGCACAAAGTATTTCCTTCTCAACTGTAACATGTTGATTGGTCCTACAGCTATAAAAACAAGTTGGCTTCACACTACACATACCAAGCAACAGCATCATCCTCTGGTACCGTGCCATCATTTTCATTCACTGAATTATGGCAAGCCTCATAGAAAATTTAATGCATACAAATTACTAGCATTGCCATTTCTGCACTAATGCCTCTTATTAAATTTATCACCACTAGCTAATGATTCTCTGGCAACATTTACATGTTTATTTCTTTTTTCAACAGGCTTTCAATGAAGCTGAAATGGTTGTTATTTCTGCTACTAGACAAAAGAAAAATCTTTCCCACTGCTCACAAAAATTAATGCAATTTATTGCTGGTAACTCCGACTAACAGAAATTCCGACTTGTACAGAAATACAATTCTACAGTTTGTTTTCTTTCCTTTTTTTTTTTTCCTTTGTCAGATACCCCATATTCTAATAGACTTGAATGTTTTTCTGGGTAAATATCAGCAAAAGAATCCCCTTTTTTTTTTTCCTAATTCACAGTACAATCAGTTCACCTGCTCCAATAATTTTCCCTTTATTGAGGTCTCTTCTTCCCCCTGGAATCTTCATTAACCAGCCCCTTTTCTTGCCTCTCCAGCTGAGGACATTTGATACTAGCAACAAAGAGTGAAACCGGACAGAGTTTAATCAGCAGCCCCCAAAAACCACTTACTCCATTCCTGGCCCATTTCCTTCCCTCATGGCATAGCAGCAGGCATCACTGCATGGCCTGGCCCAGCTACCTTAGGTATCTTAAAGGTCAATGGCTCAATGTCCAGATGGAGATCAGTGAAAAGTGGTGTCCCTGAGGGGTCAGTAGGGGGACCAGTGCTCTTTAATACCTTCATTGATTATAAACAGCATGATCAAGTGCACCCTCAGCAGCTTGTGGATGACACCAAGCTATGTGGTGCAGTCAAAACACCCAAGGGATGGGATGCCATCCAGAGGGCCCTAGACAGGCCAAGCAGTGGGCCCAGGAGAACCTCATGAGGTTCAACAAACCAAGTATTAAGTCTGCACCTGGTCTGCTGCAGCCCCCACCGTCAATACAAGGTGGGGGACAAAAGGGTAGAGCACAGCCCTGCTGGAAAGGACTCCCTGTGCCTGGATTTCAAGCTCAAGACTCTTAGCTAAAACTTGATGCTCTGTGTCAGCTTGTGCATCATCAGACACTACAGACATCTGAACAGGATCCATGTGTCTGGTGTATTACCAGCTTCAAAGGTCAGACACAGTGGTATTTGGCCATTATGTAGTGACAGCGCATTTGGGGGTCACTGAACACCTTTCCCATCTCTTCTGAATATAGGGTAAATAAATCCTAACCACAAGCCACTGCAGTGCTCAAAGTTCTCAGAATTTAGTGTGTTTCTATTCCCATTTAAACAAAATAAACAATCACTCTTCAACTTCAGACCTTTCTCTCTCCCTTTTACTTTATTCAAAAAGCAGGTGAAGTTTAGTATGAAGCACAGATGTGATGAAGATCACTTTAGATCATACCTCATAATACTGCCTAAAACACTACTGTTATTCTTAAAATGGAAGAAGGGCAGGCTTTATTCTGTTTTAATGCGTCATGCAAGACAGAGTTGACCCGAGAGGGAACAGTCCCTGAAACATCACTACAAGTCAGGCACCTTTAACTTCACACATATTGACACTGTTCTGTGATATGGTTTTGCTCTCTCATATACCCATGCAATGAATTAACACTCCTGGAGTGAGGTAGAACCACCCTGGAGCGCAGTTCCCCCCATTCCCTAACCACAGCACTGCTGGTTGGAGAGGCACTGAATTCATGTCTCTCCACCAATTACTCTCCATGTCAATTTGAGGTGCAGAGGTTAAGTAGCATATTGAAATGAAATTCCACCAATGATTTGGTTTTCTTGCCCAATAATGAGAATTTAAGTACTTATTTAATTGAGGCTAAAAAGATTATGAACTAAAATTCTTTGGGGACACAAAGAATTAAACACTGAGTTCCCTTCTGAAGAACTATAGAACTGTGCATGCCATACTGCATGTTACTCATCTGTACACTTGATGTTATGGATCTATGCCTTGGATTACACATTACAGATAACAATAGTAGCAGTAAGAAGCTTCACAGCATGTAGTTCCAATGCTTACTTAACAGCTTCTTATTTTTAGATTATCTATGTCTATCTGGACTGTTTAATATGAAAACTAGCAAGCACCTAAAAATACAGGCAATATCTGTTTTGCCATCTGTATTATTTAAACAGCTTTGCTCCCTGGGTTCTCAGCAAGTAAACTGAATTTCTATAATACAGAGAGCTTAGAAGAAGCATACAAAAAAAAAACAAAGTGGACCACTCGCTGTGCAAAGTTTGACTGGTCCTAAAGAAGCCTAACAAGAATCTACACTTCTGTGAGCAAACCTGCGATCATGCAGCGACTGTCTTACCAGAGGTTACATTAACAAGGCAGCTAGCCTGCAGTGATAAGGTATTTTAAGCAAGTGAGTTTTCATCTATTCCTAATATCTGATTTGTTGATAATTCAATACGAACGTCAATTCAAAGATAAAAGCTAACTGCCAGGACTTTCCATAACGCACTTAGTCCTAATGGCTGTATTCCATCTCCTGTTGGGTTTGGACCACATTTGGTAAAGTAAACGTTTTCTAATAAATTCATTCCAGCCATTAAAACATCATTATAAACATTAATGCATAACAGCTTACACTATTAAATCTTCTGTTAAATGTAGAATTCATTTTACTATGTCGCAATAGAAACAAGCACCATCAACACTGCTATTTGAGATGCAAATGAGTCATTACTGTGTTCTTTTCAGAAATTTTGCGGCCATTTCTTCTGAGGTTTTTCCCACTTTATACCAACCAGAGGCAGCAGAAATAATCATTGCTGAAGTAATGATTAACTGACTCAAAATAGTCAGTCACAACACCCCAACTACACGTCACTCCTCCAGCCTTGCCCGCAGGGATTTCCCTCCTTGCACTACAGTCACTTCTACCTTTCCTCATGTCACTGACTAATGTACCAACATCCACCAATTGCCCCCGAAGAGGGCTTGATCTTATCCCAGCCCATTTCAGCACATTACCAATGCCATTTCCTACAGAACATTTGATATTCTGTCTGCCCTTCCACCTTTCTGATTTTATTCATTGCCCGTGTTGGCAGTCCCCTTGACATTACTTCATTTCCTCCAACACAGATAAGACATTTTTCTTTGTATTTGTCATGAGACAGACATCACAGACAGCTGGTGCATGAAACAGTGCTGAAGGAAGTCTGAAGTTTCAAATAAGCAGCTAGATTATTCATTACGTATTAGCAATTTCTTATCTGCTCTGAAGATATCACATCAAAGTTTTCAACAAAAATGGTTTCTTATTAGCCTTTAAGTAAAATTTTTCTCCTGTATTATCACAGTGAGTGGCTGAAAGCAAAGGAATTTAATAAGCACCTCCAAACTGCAGGTCAGGTTCCTCACTGAGCCCTTAATTGGAATAGAGTAGATCCCACAGATGATCAAACTCTACGCTCAGGATGCATGCATTTTGCCACTTCTGATGCATTTCAACCCCTGATAAAGGCAAAGTATTTTCACTAAGTTTCAAATTCATCTGTTTCTCAACATCCAGAAGGCTTTTTCTGAACACAACTTCACCTCCTCCCTGGTTCGTCCTCTCTCTCCTACTGCTTTATGTCTTGCACAACTGAAACCAAACATCCAGCAATGAACTAAGTGCCTGTTTGGGGAATTTCTACTGTGAGTTGTCTCTTCTCACCTACAGTCATCATCAAATTGCAGCATTATTTATTTGCTTCTTGAAACACAAACTTGAGATCAGTCCAGATGGGAAACCAACTGGATGAGGAGAAATCAGTGATGACAAGAGCAATGTCTGACTTCCTTCCATCAGCTCCTTACCCCTTTGTCCCTTGACCCTTAATCAGGAAGAAAGGTTTCTCCAAATCCTACAACAGAGGAAAAGGGCCTGAGGAGGTCTTTTTCTCCAACACAGTATGGGGATAAGACAAGGTCCGACGGTGCAACCATTTTACGTGCCTGAGCCATCCCTTGGAGTCTGTCACCCACTTTTGAGTGAATTAAGGCATGGTCAACAAAAGCCTCATGTCTCGTGGAAAAAAAAACCCTCTGTTCAAAACATGGGTGTCTTCAGGTCAAGTAAAGCTCAACTCTGGCAGTCAACCATCCATGTCAAAACTCTAAAAGAAAAAAATAATAAAAGATTCAAGAAAATTAGCAAATATTGCTCTTATCACTTCCTGAAAAAAGAAAGTTCACAGGAGAAAATATAAGCAGCCTTTATTTCAGAATTAGACTCTGTATCAGGAGCATTTTACAGAAGCACCAGGAGGCAGATCACAGATGGAATAGCTCAGAGAACACACTGGACACATCCTTGCTCATACCTGGGGCCTGCAGCACCCCAGGTACAGGGGAAGCACAGCAGGGACAAGAGGAGTCAAGCTACCCTAGCTTTGATCCCACACTGCATAGAAGCCAACTTGTACTCCAACAGCACATTTTGAGGAGTGAACTTTAAGCATTCTTGATCTGAAATATGCCCTTAAGGAAACCATATGGCATCTTCTTCGGTAGTGCTCCCTCAAGTACTTCTCTGGCAGAAGTGCCTATAGCACAGGATTGAAAAGAAAATATTGACAAAGTGACTTTCCTGCGTAAAATTAAAAGCCAGGCAAAAATAGAATTGCATCTCCTGCAGTTTTTAAGACAAGGTTGAGATGATCCAGAATCTCTTCCTTTTATCCAGCCTGTACATTTTCAAAGAATACACATGCTGCTGTCCTCATTTTGCTCCAAGCAACAAACACGTAATTGCATTGTGTCAGGTTGCTGTGGATGGCTCTGGGTACGCTGTGGCAGGGAAGCCTCAAGTCTGCCTTTTGCCTCTGCTCTGGAGCTGTTACCAGAAGTTTGCTGCCAGCACAACAGGAGGTTTGGGGGATGCCACTTTCATCCTCTGGCGCCTCACTACAGTAACCTGTATGCAAAAGCCACCTTTCTGTTGCCATCTTTCAAGCCGCATCCATTTCTAATTTGCCCTGTCAAGATCATTAGTAGCAGATTCGCTAACATAGTGCTTCCTCCGTTTGTTGCCATGCAAAGGAGGCACCAGATTCAATGCTTATTTCTGCATTATCTGGACTTCACACACCTGACTTTTTCCACCTCATTTGGAACACATGCAGACACCTATTATTCTGGGATATGGTTTGCTGAATGAATTCAGCTGCACATGGGCTGAGTTTATTTACTTACTGAATTCTGGCAGCACACAGAGTTTGTTACTTGCTCTGTGTTCACCTGGCTGATTCCCTTTTGTGCTGTTACATGCACTAAGGTTCTGTTTTAATCCTCATTTTTAAGGCCTCAACAGGTAACAGAAATACAAACAGGCCCTACTGTATTCAACTTCTGAGCTATGCTCCTCTTTTTGGTACTTAGCAACTTTTTCCTATTTATGTAAGGCGGCAACTGCAGGGCTTTACTTTTTGGACTTGGATTAGCTATTCATTAATATGGTAGAGTCCAAGTTACTCAGCACAAAGAAGTTCTTTTTATTTCATATGTCAAACTGAGAAGAAATCACTTCCTGCAATGCAGAGGTTCTCTCAGAACAGCGCCATTGGATAACTATTAAATCACAGCTAATAGAGGCTTTACAGGAAGCTTTTTTTGTACATGAATGCAACACTGAAAAGTAATTGACCTCCACTGAGCTAGGAAATTCTGCACAGGTAAGAGATGTTTTACCAAGACAGACTTGAGAGCTGCCAGAACATCTTTTTGCAAGGGAAAACAACAGAAATAACCTTAATAATGTAGAACAGAGACCAGAGCATTGTGGGGAGCCTCAGTGTAACAGCAGATGAGATGGAGGTTAGCTCTGCAGCACTGTACCACCGCAATGAAACTCCACATCACTGCAACAACATGGGACGTTGTGCTCTGCTGGGCCCGATGCTGTAAGGAGATAAATCTTCCCAGACAATCAGGCAGAAGAGGAGACTCTCACTACTGAACTGAATTCACAGAGATAGCTTTAGTAACACAGTGCTTAACAGCTTGAAACAAGAGCCAATGCAAAATGGCCCTAAGTAGGGAAGTCTTCAGAAATAGCTCTTCATGTACTCATCCTTATTTCATTCAAGAAAATAAGCTGAAATTGCTGTTTCTGATTTTTACTAATCTGAATTTGTGTTGGGTGGAAATCACAATCTAACCATTTTCTATTCAAGTTATTTCAAGTCAAAAAATGACAAAACTAAGAGGAACACTGACACTTCTGCAGCATAACCCAGAATTCTAGACCGTCCAATACCAAAATTCTTCTGTTAAAAAGCCATTAGTGAAAACACTGTGCTCCTTCAGAAAATTCTGTTTTCATCTCTTCTATTTCGTAGCTCTCTTCCTTGAGAAAATGAAATGAGTTGAAGTTTTCCCTGTGTTGTCCCGTTCCTTATTAGCTCATTTCTGTCATCTATCAGTGAGGAGATGGTTTCACTTACCAATTCCCTGACAGCACCCCTACTGTCATTCCATGCTTTATTTGCTTTCATAGAATCATACTCTTAAAACCTTAAATTATTATTCTGTGTTTTGTATGTTTGCATCTCTGCAATTTTTTCTACTTTATGAGGCATCCATCCTCTTTCCACTCCAGAAAAGACCTAAAACCAGATAGAAACACGTGTTTTGCAAAGGGACTAGAGTGATTGAAGCTGCCTTAGAGCAAAGGAAATCAATGTCTCTGCAGCCATCAGAAATATCACACTAGCTATAGTCACTCAGTGCAAAGCAATTGGATTTTCCCTGCTGAGAAGCTGCTTAACTGCAGAGTTTTGTGGATAGTACCTCTGTGTGAGGAGCTACACAAGAATACATTCTTGGCAGCTAAAGGAGGAAGCTCGTGGTAAGGGAGGCTACAGATTGCCAGGATTTGTTCAATTTCAGCAATACAGCGCAGAGTATTAGCAACATCAAGCCTACACAATATAATTAGAAGAGTCCAGAAGCTGGAGCCTAGCAGAAAGCTGCCGAAACTCTCCACAGAAATGTTCACTAGAAGAATACCAATCTACACCAGAATCAGCAACAATTGCCCTCCAGGTGTCAAAAACATGAGCTAGTTCCTCTGTCATAAGGTTATTCCATCAGGGTACCTTACCTCACCTCCTGTGAAGGCTGGGTCACACTGTGCTAATCACCATGTTGAAAACTCAGCATCAAAATGTTATCCTTTCTTCCAAACAAGAGTATCTTGATTGACTCAACCAGCTGTGAAAACCTATGATTACCCATGCTACCTGCCCATAGGGTTGGACAGTCCCATAGTATCCACTGGAATGGGTTAGCACCAGAAGTACCTAAAATATTGCCTCAACTAGTGAAATAAATAGCCATAGCAAGCCAGAAATTTTAGAGTGATTCTGACATCTTCAAGCTTTATGTCAATACCTAAGGTCTGATTTGTCAGTTATAAAGGCATCGTGGCTACTAGATTCCACTGCAAGCTAAGGCCTTGGGGAAATAACTTCTGAAAACACAGGCAAAAAAGCTGGAAAAATGAATTCATTTTCCATGCAAATATTTTTCCTTTAGCAGTAAATGATGTTGTTTTGCAGATATCTTTTATGGAGAGGGCAGAAACCCCACTCGATAATCTTCAAGACAGCAGCAGCTGTCTTTTCTGATACAAGGCAAAAATGCTGCAGAGATGGAATTCATCTTCTGTTATGACAGTCATAGCCTGCTCCTTGGAAGAAAAAGAAGACAAATGAAAAAAATCCAAAAAGCAAAAGGAAAGGAATCTTCAGTTTATGAGGCAAGTCACTTACTTGCTACCCTCTGGAAAGGAGGATGCAGGCACAGTGCCTGGCCTTCAAACTTGCTCTGAAACCTGGACACCTTGTACCCAACAAGACTGTGTGGGGTGTAGTTTTGGCTGGCTTTTTGTCATGAACTCATAGATCCATTAAAAGCAGCTGCCTGAAGGCTTTAACAAGGCATCAAAATAGATAAGGAGAAGTGAAAAATAAGGTGGAGAAGAATGATGAAGTAGGAAGGAATCAGGGGATGAGAGGATGCTTGTCTGAAGCAAGTTCTCCGCTAATCAATGATTCCACTCTCAATGGTATTTGAAAGGCCATGGTGGTCAGGTGAAGTCCCTGGTGACTGGAAAAAAAGGCAATGCCACACTAATTTTTAAGAAGGGTAGGAAAGATGACAAAGGAAAAAGGCAGGTGACTGCCAAAGAGTTAGAGAAGCAATAGGATTAAGAAGCAGCTTATACACCCAGAGGACAACAGGGAGAAACATAAGTGAACTACAGGTTGCCAGCCTGAATGATAGGAAAGACAGCTGCACTGTCACCTTTGCTAGAGGAGGAAGGGTCAGGTGGCCAGCCTCATCTCTTCAATTTAATCCAGCAGAAAAGTATCGAAGGAGAAGCAAAGGTAGAGACAGATAAAACCGTGGTGGACAACACAGACGCAACAGAGAAGTGCAAATAATCCACCTCTGGAGGTCAACTGAAGCCAGACATTATTTATTTCCCTATCCTTACTGTCAGAAACACTTCTCCAACACCCTTCTCTAGTGGCTCTTTCTGTAGCTCAAACCCATCACATTTTCCCTCTCTTAAAACCAGGTTCCCATGCTCCTAGCCTCTCACACAGAGGATGGGCTGGCTAATTCTGCTGGTGAGACAGTGGGACAGGAACCTGCACCATTTCATCGTGTCTGCATGCCGCAGCAGATGCTCTGCACTCTGGCTGCAGCTTTGCACTATACAGTCAAAGCTATACATACGTAAAGAAAGGTTTTGTTTCACAACTCCATGAGCTTACAGCTGTTACACTCAATGGGGCCTCTGCAGTTCTGCTAACATCACAGCTTCTTATAGATGTCAGGTCCTCTCACTGCAAAAGTTGTGTAGTGACTCCAATGTTATTTTAAGACAGTTTTTCAGCTATATTTTCTGTATAACATATCCTACCCAGTGATACAAAAAAAAATCATGGTGCATCTACAGATTCACACTGATGCTATCATTCTGCAATAGTGATTTTGCATCACAATGGTTTCAGTAGCACAACTTCCCAATAATCACTTAGATACCTCAGTGCCATCTCAAACTCTAACACATGTGTAATGATATCTGAATAGGCTGTCCATACATCTGCGCTGAAATGGACTGATGTAATAACTATCACTGATCAAGCTTTTAAACCAAGTCTTTACAGACCTGCATTGAAAATTTTGCCATTTAACTCCAGTGCCGTACTACTTTACAACACCATACTTTATTTTGGGTTCTTTTTTTCAGCCTCTATCTTCTCCCCTCAGCATAACCCCATACAGAAATCTTGATAAGACCATTTAAGACAGAAACAAAGTTTTCAGTTCACATCACAAATGTGCTCCCACTCACTTAGCTGGGAAGATCAGTGTCAAACAAGCCTTCCCTACATGGAATGTGAACTAAAAAAAGGACCATGGAAGGTGGTATGGCCATCGGAGGAAACCAAGAAGCATCTCCCTGCCTCTCACAGCTTGCTACTGAATAGTTGGGCAACAGCCTCTAGTACTTAACTGAGCTAGCTGCCTCCCCAGAAGGAAAGCAGTGTTCCTAGCTACCCCGGTATCACTTCTCTGGGAACAGACCCAAGGATTCCTGATGGCAGAAGTCACAGAAGTCCACAGGAGGCCAAAGGAGAGCAGATAAGGTAACAGTAGCAGATAACCTGAGGATAAACTCAATTCTATTCAGATCAGACAAGCAAAGAACAAGCAATAGGAAGAGAGCTTTGCTGGTGAAGATGAAGAGGAATGTGCGGATTGCCTGGATTTGGGTGCTGCCAGGTACAATCAGACTCCGCAGTTCAAAACTGTTCAATTAGAGACTATTTAGCTATATCCAGTTAAGGCATTTTAGACCAAGAAACATGACATTCACATGCTCACACCTAGACTAACACGCCCATCACAGTAAGCAATGATTTACCTTACATAGCTTTGTTAGCATCCAATTCTACTTCTGTTCATAAATCTGTGCTCAAATGAATCATCACCTAACCAACAGAAGAGAGAAGTGCAAGCCAGCACTACTGGGTTTTATTCCCAGCCCTGCCACTGTCTTGCTGCAAGACTTCCAGCAGTCAATAAATCTAACTGTGCTTTAATTTAATGACCTATAAAGTGGATATATTGCTCAGTTAGCTTCACTGTCACCCACTGAAGTCAGTTAATATTCAAAAAAATTTGAAGTATATCCTAATATCTGTCAATCTTACAGTGGTCTCATTTGAGTATTTAAGTTGGAATTCTACCTATGATATTTTCCAGAATAACAAACACTCTCCTACCGGATCACAACTAAACCTGAATTAGATTAAAAAGACTTAAATAATGCTGAAGGAATTAAGAGGATTGTCAAAAGCACCCTGACAACCACATGGATATGGAGCACCATCTAGTGTCACACAAAGCCCTTCTATTTCTCATTCTTGCGTCCCTTCAGAGCAATGCTGCTTTTTTCTTTCATATCCTGTGAACAGCTCCAAAAACAGATAAGAACCTGATCATTTTGGGTGTTTGGCTAATGCATAACAAGTGTCCTCTTTGAGTCTACTTTTGGGGATGAGAATATTTTGAAGAGCAAAGGTGCTAGGTTACTTGTTCAGTTCATTTGGCAAAAAAATTGCACTGAGATGTTTTTGGTTGTTTTGGTGTGGTTTTTCTTGACAAAATACAGAGGTAGCACTTTAGAAGGGAAGTGCCAATACCTCCGTGGAAGCCATCAGTGGCATGGAAGAGCCTGAACATCACCTCCTGGGATGGCAGCAGCTCTGTCCCCAAGATGATGGCAGTAAGAGTTTCTTCCCACAGCAGGAAAGGCAAGTGCCTGGCCTGCCTGCAGCAGGCACGAAGCTTGCAACACATTGCTTCCATGCTGATCTGTTTAAATCAATTCTTCCTAAAGGAAAAGCCAGTTGCTTATCTCTCCCTAATGCCTGCAAGCAAGAAGGAGGAGTATTGTTGCAAAGTCAGAAGAGGCATACTTCATAAGAAAATACTGAGTAATAAATCAGTCTTTATCTGAGAAAGGTTGAAAAACAGTACATGGAATTTAAAGCCAAAGTTATGATCAGGCAGCATATCTAAAACAACTTAAGCAATTAGTCACCAGGGCCAGAGGAACTGTCCAAGGAACATGTATATTCTCTGCCTCTGTGGTCTAAAAATCAAATGCAACTCTAACATGTTTTGTCAAAGGCCCATCCCTGAAGGTCTGTGCAGCATGTTCTGTTTATGCAACAGAATGAATGGGATGAACTAGGAGTTCCCCTGTAGAAACACTGATCAGTCCCTGAAAACATCAGCCAGACTAACAGCAAAATGCCAGTTTACTTTCTCTGCTGATTGACTTCATAACTCTGCAGTCCAGAAGCAGTCCAGAAGCACACTCTGGCAGCTCAGCCATCTCACTCTTGTTGAGATCCTCTTCTTCAGCTCTGGTAACACCTCTGCTGAGCTAACCATTAAACACCTCAAGGAAAGCAAGCTGAAACAGACAAGGTCTGCATCTTGAGATAAAGAAAAAATGTATATTATTCAGTCAAAGTACAATGCTAATAAGTTCAGCACAATTAATTTTACATGGATTTTCAATTGACATTTTGCTTTGTTTTAATATTGAGTTCTCTCTTTAATATAGGGCATAAAAAAATTAGCGTTCAGCAGCCATCTCTGCTTCCAGGGAGATCATACTTGCTCTCCATTATTTTAACAGGCTCTTATAAAAGCTAGCAAAATGAGTCCAGACAGTACCCAAGGTCTGCTGACATGACACGGTGCTCCTGCACACCCTTCTTACATCAAGACAGATGCATGGAGTCCATTTGACACAAATCAGATCTTTTCAAAACCAATTTCTCTTGATTTGTCACATCTGCAATGTCAAAACGTCTGTCCCCATCATTATTACCTCCTTCCAGATTAATTGTTCTGCCAGTCATCAGTTCCTCTGTATGCTTCTCATTACATGCTGCTCCCCCACATACACAGCACGGAACAGGGAAACTCTGACACTTTTCTAAGACTCCTTCTACAGCCACTACAGAGGAGAAAGAAGAATGGAGGACTCTCTGCTGTCCCCTATCCTGAAAAATCTGTCACAAATTTAAATAATACTCATTTAAATCATCACTGAAGAAAATTCTGGTGAGCTATGTTGTGTTACAGTGCTACAGCCTCAGGTTTTGCCATTCAGCACTCCAGTGAGCGAAATAGGTCTAAAAACAAGTCTGCTCTAAGAGCAGGATTCTAAAATTATAAGATGAGTTCAGATGTCAGTTGGTCCTGCAAAAAAGCGTCCTACAAATGAAAGCTCTCAGTCTTAATACCAAAGCACCAAGTAATTATTTAGTCTTCAGTGCTGACTTAAACAAAGACATGAAATAAAAGTACACAACAGTTATTTCCACCTCCACAATGCATTTGATTCCTGAATTCCTTCTCTGCATTTTTAACCCAGCAGATGAATTACTGAAAAGTTCCCTTCCAGCTCTAAGGATTCTATGATTGGGATTTATATATCCTCAGCTTTACTTTAAGAGGCATTTAGGGGCATTTGCCTTAGCATGCTTTGCACGGTGGGAGAAATAGCTGCATTAATTTAAGGCAGATAAGCACAAATAGAAATTCAAGAGATTTCTAACTAGGCCATGTATGATTCAGATAAGGTGTGATAAGGACAAAGCATATATGGCACATACATCTGTGGCTTCTAAGCAGTGCGAAGCCAATGTCAACTTGCAGCTTGGTAATGGCCCTTCCAGGATGTGTTTCAAACATACAAGAAGAGCAGAGTGCTCTATTAGATGCCTGCACCAAATCTCTGCAGAGACAGATTCCCTGACATTATCCTTCCCATTAACTAACACGATAGTCCACAGGCCTAACACTACTGGCACAAGAGGTGTGCTAAGGTACAGACAGCAGTAGACTGCATACCAAGATGAAATACACTGCAGAAGCAGTAGGTACTGCGTGTATCCAAATTCTTAAGGAACAATGCAGGACTGCCTGCAAGGTAACATCTTGTCATGATTTTCCCCCAACAAGCAACTTTTTTCTTTTAAGACCCAGAGCAGCCACTTCACGTCCACTACTGACAGCTTTAGGAGACAAATGACACTAAAGATGCTGCAACACTTCCAGGACACTAAACATTCAAACCCAACAGGTCCCCTGAGGGGTACAAAGGCTAAGTACAACAGTGCATGCATCTGATGCAATGTTGTTCAGGAAGCATTTTCACTGCTTTGACACTGCTTTTGATAGACTCAGGTTTATAATAAACATCAGTTAACAGAAAGACCAATTTTATTTCTCTCTAAAGGGCAACTATAATTTTGGAGTCAATCATCTCACTGCATTTTATGTGGAAGCAGGATCCCACGTTACAATCAAAAGCAGCAGTGGATATGTGTAATGGCTCAGATTTAGCTGTTTCTGTTAACTAAGGGAAACAGATAACCAGCCTACAAGCATGACAGGTTCAAAATAGTTTACTGAAATAAAACAGGAATTTCTGATAAACATATACCAGACCGCCACAGTTTGATTACCTTTTAGCTTACATTTATGGCCAAGTGACTCTCAAGCTACCTGGTGAAGGCTTGGTTTAAACATGCCTTGATGTCACTACTGGTGAACAACGCAACAGTCCCAAATTATACTCAGAAATCTCATTACTGTTTCACAACATCCACATAAGCTAGTTAGGGATTTCACTTTCTTTAGACCAAAAAACATGCTAGGGAACCCTTCAAGTCTCGCAGACATGATTTCTCATCGTTTTACTGATTAAAGCAAAGCTTTTGATCTTTGGGGGGGGGAAAAAAGCTTCCCATTAGCAGTCTTGTAACCGTTGGGTATGTGGGTAGAGGTTGAGCAGGCAGCACAAGGGCATGTCCTCCTGTCCTAGCTACAGCAGGGACAGTGCTGTTGGTAACCCCTACACTTTTAAGGGGTTCTCTCTAAAAAGTCATTTTGCGTTAAGATCATGGTATATTTAAGTGAATAACACACGCATTCTTAAGAAATAACACACTGCACACATTCAGCGCTGTTTGTGGCATTGTTGGCCAAGTACCAGTTCAGAGGATTTTCTATAGTTCTCCCCAGCCTGTAGAACAATACCTGCTATTTTCATGCTTGCAGTAATGGCTTTAAGCCATGTGCCCACCCCTAAAATGAAACCCAGCTTGATTCAGACCCTAAAGACATAACCTCGCTGTGAAGTTCAAGAGACAAATCTTAAAATAGTTACATTGCTTTTGGTTATGGTTTTCCTACACAGATTGCTGCCCACATTTTCATGCTGATTAAAAAAGGCAGAAAGACAACAGGGGAAAAAAAAAAGCAAGCCCGCACAAAGACACAGCACATGGCCTTTTCTTAATGCACCGCCACACAGACTGACTCAAAACCATCAGGTAAAGCCCACAGGGGCAGGCACTGGACTGCACTTACCTGCTAATCAACAGCAGGTGCCATGGCAATTCCTGCACAGTCCTTTCACATTTCTCAGTCAATTCATGAAAAGATAGCAATTACGAACCCCGTCTAATAATTGCTTTCTAGAGTGGCAAAAAAGCTGGTCTTCTTTCCTGCTCCCAGAGCTCTGAATGCTTCTTTTCCTTCCTCCCTCCCAGGCAGGGAGGCATTTCCACCCACCGTCACCCCCTGCACCACGGGCTTCACCGTGGGATTTCCTCCCTGACCACCTCAGCTGCTGCACCGCTGATGCTCATTCTTCTGCTGCTCCCCACTTCCCAGCCAGTCCCCAGTGCAACAACCTCAGCTTGAAAATAGCAGGTGGCTCTACCACCTCAGCACCACCTCTCCACTCCCTTTCTACCTAGTGGTGTATTTTTGCTTGTTTTTCTCTTCTCACATTTCCCCCACTGACCTTTCTTATCCTCCTCTTATTTAAGAAGACACTCACATTTCAAGGCACAAAATCTGCCTAGTGAACATGAGTAGAGTCAAGAGGCAAAATTAATAGCTTTATTCTGGAAATAACACTGCTACAAAAAACTCCCAGAGCACTCAGCCCCTCAGGCTACATTTCCTAGTAATTTTTCCTACAGTAGCTGTCAAAAAGGCTGCTCTGTGTTTTACAGGCAGTCTGTTCTGTTGTACAGAGAGACCCCAACAGTAAAATGGCTTTTAAGTCTCAAGATCCCACAGCAGGAAAGGGCTGGTAACAAACAGCAGATGACAACTAGCTGAGTAGCTTGGGTTTCAGCACAAGGAACTGCACTTGTTTTTTTCCTGGGCTGATTTTGTTTTCTCCAAGCTCAAGACAAAGCGATACCACTTGGGTCTTGGAGCAGCCCACAGCTCACAGAGGATGGACAATGACTGGCATACTGCTGTTGCTCAGCCCTTGCAGCAGTCACATCCACCATGCACAGTGGTCCCAGGTACAGACCTCCATCTAGCCCACCCCAGTGCTGGGATGCAGATGTACACTGCACACAGCATGCTTTTCAAGTTACAATCTTCTACTCAAAGCACTTCAGATTTCAAATTTCTTTTCACAATACGTAAGTTTGATTGCTTCTTTACCCCCAGTTTATTACATTTTCTGCTTTAAAACTCGTCATTTCAAACAGCACTTCTGATGATATACCCAGTTATCTTTTGCCTATAATGCAGACATCTCCAGGTTTGGTTGTGTCTGTCCATCACTATGAAGACTCCCACTTCTTTCACTCTTATCTATCAAGTAGCAGATCTGAAACTGTTTAAAATAGCATATTTATGATTGGGCCTTTCCTCACCTGCCTTCGTTCACAAATGCTGCAGCACAGCTGAATTCAATAGTTAGAAATAGTCATTCATCAGGCGCTTCATTAGCACAGCCCCACAGCCCTCCTGGATAATACCTGTTTGGCTCTTACAGCTGGACTGACTCCCAAACACTCCTTTGACAGACACTATGCCACTAATGAACCTCTTCCAAATTTCTGTTGCCTCTGTTCTTCACCTTCCCTCAGCACAGTAGGTTGCTTTACAAAATAATAATCCTTTACATGCTGAAAGCTGCTACCAGCTTATTTAAAAAAAAAAAAAAAAAGCACTGAAGAGCATCGCCTTCATCACAGCCTCTACACCTTTCCTGTGCATTTTAAATGCCATTTATTTCTATGACAAAAGTGCCTGCAGTCCCTGGCTGAGGTCAGGAATGAACACATGCCCTCGGGCAGGCTGGCCCCAGTACAAAGGAACACTAAATACACAAGGCAGAGGATGAGAGGTGTGAAGTCAACAGCAAAGCCAGGGACAAAACCTGTCTCTCTTGAGTTGCATGTGAGTACTGTTATCAGCACAGCCTTCCTTTGCCCTGTGAATCTAAGGCCTCTCTGCAATGTGTCCTACCTGAGGAATTTGCTTCTTTGTTTCTGCACTCCATCCTGCCACCATCCGTGCTAACCTCTTCCCAGCCCCATTCCAAAACAAACACAATCCTCATAGCACAATTCATTCCTCCTCCCCAGAATCCATTTCTCCATTTAAGGATAGATGTCTCTTATCTGTGTAACTACTTCCAGGTCATTATCTGGCAGGAGGTCTTAAATTTCTTTTTGTCCTCATATCAGCCAAAGAAGCGTTAATAGATGACTGATGTTGTTGCTGAGTGTAGGGAGTATGCCTGGGTTGATTCTGGTGGGGCTACAGGAAAGCCCACCAGAAACTCAGCAAGGAGGGGGTGAGCTGGTATGGGGCACAGGCAAGGGAGTTGCGCTCTGAAATAGCAGGCAGACCCTAGGACTAATCCTGAAAATCATAGCCTCAGTGCCAAAGCAGCTCAAACAGTCAGGTTGATTTCACCACTCAACTCTGGCCAGTTTTTAATTTCCTGGCGGAGGAGGAAGTCATACACAAAAAGGGGAATCAGTTCCCTTCCATGTTCCAGCACCAACACAAGAGTTTTTCAAAGAGCTTTGGCCTATTTCACTCTTGCCTCATCACTACAACACATCTCATTTCCCCAGTATGAGAAGAAAACCATCAGTTAGCAGTGGGAAATTCACCAAAGGAACAGTGACACAAGAGCATCAGCAAGACCTGGTGGCCTTCTGTGATGGAATGATGGCATTGGTAGATGGGAGGAGGGCAATGGATGTCATCTACCTGGACTTCTCCAAAGCCTTTGACAGGGACCCTCACCAAATCCTCTCCAAATTGGAGAGGTATGGATTTGAAGGATGGACTGTTCAGTGGGTTAAGAACTGGTTGGCTGGTCACAGCCAAAGGGTTATGATCAATGGTTCTATGTCAGGGTGGAGGCTGGTCACAAGCAGTGTTCCCCAAGGCTCAGTCTTGGGACCAGTGCTCTTCAACATCTTTATCAATGACACAGACAATGGAATCAAGTGCACCCTCAGCAAGTTTGCAGATGACACCAAGCTGAGAGGTGCAGTCAATACATTGGAAGGAAGGGAAGCCATCCAGAGGGACCTGGACAGGCTGGACAAGTGGGCCATGAGAACCCAATGAGGTTCAACAAGGCCAAATGCAAGGTGCTGCACTTGGGCCGGGGCAATCCCAGTATTTATACAAACTGGGGGAAGAACTCCTCGAGAGCAGCCTTGCAGAGAGGGACTTGGGGGTCCTGGTGGACGAGAAGCTGGACATGAGCCAGCAGTGTGTGCCGGCAGCCTGGAAGGCCAACTATGTTCTGGGCTGCATTAAAAGAGGAGAGGCCAGCAGGGAGAGGAAGGTGGTGGTCCCCCTCTACTCAGCTCTTGTGAGACCCCATCTGGAGTACTGTGTCCAGGCCTGGGGCCCCCAGCACAAGAAAGACGCGGAGCTCTTGGGACGAGTGCAGAGGAGGGCCACCAAGATGATCAGAGGGCTGGAGCACCTCTTCTATGAAGAAAGGTTGAGGGAACTGGACTTGTTTAGTCTGGAGAAGAGAAGGCTCCGGGGAGACCTCATTGTGGCTTTCCAATACTTGAAGGGAGCGTATAAACAGGAGGGGGATCGATTGTTTACAAGGGTGGAATGGTTTTAAACTGAGAGAGGGGAGATGTAGGTTAGATATTAGGAGAAATTTTTTCACACAGAGGGTGGTGATGCACTGGAACAGGTTGCCCAAGGAGGTTGTGGACGCCCCATCCCTGGAGGTATTCAAGGCCAGGCTGGACATGGCTCTGGGCAGCCTGGTCTAGTGGTTGGCAACCCTGCACTCAGCAGGGGGGTTGAGACTAGATGATCTTTGAGGTCCTTTTCAACCCAGGCCATTCTATGATTCTATGATAAGACCTCAGTGGCACTGATCACAGCTGCACAGACCACTATGTGTCCCTGGTGGCCAGATCTGCCACTCACAGGATCCAGTCCTACCACCACAGGTTTGGAAAGGTTCCTACCTTTGTAGTTATTTTCTCTGGGGAAAAAAAAAAAAAAATCGAGCTAATCACAATCCATAAGGGATGTAAAGTATTTAATCCTTTAAGATTCATAATCCTATTTTGGAAGAGAAAATCCCACTCAGCTTCCAGGGAACTATTTATACAATCTACAGGATCTATATCTTTGTTTCCTGTTTTAGATGTTTAGTTGGCTGGCTGCTTCCACTCAGATCTACTCAGTAATAAATGTTGAAGCATCAAGGTGGGGAAAAAGAGTAGCAAAGAAGCAAGTAGCTTTGCTAAGCTACGTTTTATACAATCATAGAATTAGCTAGGTTGGAAAAGGCCTACAAGATCATCCAGTCCAAACATCCACCTACCACCAATAACCCCACTAAACCATGTCTCTCAACGCTGTATCTAAATGTTTCTTGAACACCTCAAGGGACAGTGACTCAACCACCTCCCTGGGCAGCCCATTCCAGTGCCTAACCACTCTTTCAGAAAAGTAGTGTTTCCTGATGTCCAGCCTAAATCTCCCCTGGTGCAACTTGAGGCCATTCCCCCTCGTCCTGTCACTAGTTACAAGAGAGAAGAGGCCAACCCCCAGCTCACTACAACCTCCCTTCAGGTAGTTGTGAGAGTTGTGAGTTGTGAGAGAGCGAGAAGGTCTCCCCTGAGCCTACTCTTCTCCAGACTGAACAATCCCAGCTCCCTCAGCTGCTCCTCATAAGACCTGTGCTCCAGACCCCTCACAACTTCGTCGCCCTCCTCTGAACATGCTCCAGGGCCTCAATGTCTTTCTTGCAGTGAAGGGCCAGGAACTGAACACAGTACTTGAGGTGCAGCCTCACCAAGGCTGAGTACAGAGGGACAATGACTTCCCTACTCCTACTGGCAACACTATTTCTGATACAAGCCAGGATGCCATTGGCCTTGTCGGCCACCAGGGCACACTGCTGGCTCATGCTCAGTCGAGTTAGTTCTGCACAACATAACTACAAAGCTGTTTGTACTGATTAACTCAACTGCATAATCTCCTTCACATCTGCAACGCTTGTGTTACTTCATCAGCTTTTAGCACCACTTCACAGTTCTTCTCAGAATGGGACAGGACAGTAACTCTGACCTCTCCTACACACACCTACTTGAATTGCAACAGGTTGTGTTTTTAACAGAAACACACATATGCATTCCATGTCATGCACATCTGTGTTTACATAATGGACAGCAGGCCCGGTATTTTGTTTAAGGATGTTTTGAGAGTGGTTTAACCCAGCTGAGTTACCCCAGATAGATGTTGTACCTACTAATCCGTTCTTTAGCTCTTCTCCAATACAAAAAAAAACTTCTGATACTACCTGCATGAGCAATATGGCTTTTTGTATCCCTGTATAAACACAAAGCATTCGGACTTACAGGAATTGCAACCAACAACATCGCAGTCTTCCTTGTCCGGCCCTCAGGAGACAGACCAACGTAATACCGGGGTTCAGTGCAGGGAATGAAGTTGAGAAAGCTTCTCTTCAGCATCAATTTTTGAATCATATAAGCAACAGCAGCTATGAACAGCTCTTCTACAAACTCTGCCCTCTCAGCCAAGGGGCAAGTCTTAGTCCACCATTTCAGCTAGAAGATGTGAGTAGCAGCATCACACTCTTGTTTGGTGCAGAGACCAACATGAGTTACAACAGAACTAAAGCACAAGCAGGCAGCAGCAGGTAAAGAATTTAAAACAACTGTGTAAGCTTCACAAGTCCTGAGAAGTCTGTGAAGCAGAGGGAAGCCTCAGCCTTACAGAATACTGTGTGATGCTGTTCTATCCACAAAAAAGCCAAATTGCTCCTGACGTGCTCTTGGCAATACAGGGCAAAGTGCTCCCAGGTAGGCCAATAACTCATATACAGAAAGAAGAGCTGAACACGCTCAACTGGTGATGGGGCTCTTTAGCCACATAGCACTCCTTCTCAACAAGCAGCCCAGGCTAAACAGATGTCCCTTAGTGGCCGGCCCTTATATGAGCCCCGGGGGGGGCTCCACTCTGGGCCCACCCCTTCTGGTCACCTGAGAAGCACATGCGCAAGCAATCTGCCTGTGGTCCCTGGGCCAGCTGCACTCCTTCACCAGGTGCTAAATCACCAGTCCAAGCCATCACCCAACAGTTCCCCATCTCCTGCAGTACAACCAGCTGTGCACACTTCCTTACCTTGTTCACAAGTAAATTAAAAAAAAAAAAATTGAAATTTACCTGCCACTTTGCATCATGTTCACTTGAATTAATTCTTCTCTTACAGAGTTTTCTAAGGTTCCCTTAAGCTACTTCATAAATGGGAAGTACCCACCCCTGAATTAATTACTGTTTAGGCTCAGACTGCAGCTGACAGTACTTCATTCTGCTAAGACACCACAAGCACCCTAATGATTTTTCACACTTCTTTTACTTTACAGAACATAAAGGATGCCAACCCAGAATAAACACAGAAATTAACCTACCCAGAAGAGCAAAGCAAGCCCGGTACATGCAAACACCATTTTAAAAAAATCCCAGAAATGGATTATAATATGATGCTGAAGGAAGAAAATAAGCAGCAGAGGAAATTTTTATCTCCATCCTGAAAGCCAAGCAGCATAACTATGTGATACAGGTTGAATAACTACAACCTTCAGGAACTCTTCAATAAAGTTTGGTTTGATAAGTTTTAATGTTAACATATCAAATATTTTTAGGGAAGCAAGTAGCAGCAGTATTACTTGGCTTCTGTTCTAACATCAGCTACAGTATTCCTTACTCAGTATGAGCTAGGGATCAGCCCAGGAGCACCGCAAATATATCTCCTGCTTACAGTATTCCATAAGACAGAATGCAAAGTCCTTCAGCCAGTTATGCTACTTCCTTTCAATGCTTGCTCTCCTGAGGTGTTAAAGACACTTCATTAAACATCCATCTGATAGAGGATCTGGTTTAAGTTTAATAAAGGCATGCAGCTGAACCAGAGCTTTCAGACAATGGGCATCTCTTTAGAAAGAGGTTCTCTGAAAATGTCTGAAGCACTTTTGAAGCTTTCACATCTGGGTTTCAATAAGCAATTACAACAAGAATAATATTTGCCAGATTAGAAGCCTAAATGCAATTTTATCTTTATAGCTCAATTAATGAGAACAACTATGCATAATGTACTGAAATGACAAAACATGTCATTTGTGCAAGTCAGTGACCCAACTTCGTCATTCACCAAGGACACCAGCAAAAGAGAAAATGCAGTTTTGAAGGACAACATATTTGTACATGTTAAAACTGCAAAACATGCAGCAAGAAGAGCACATTTGTGCACCAAAGGCCAGCAGCAAATAAAGCCTGCTAGGTCAGACATGGAAACTAGTGAAGCACTACTGACATCTAGTGCTACACCACTGTTTGTTAACATTGAACTGATACCCTGCAGATGCAGCTATTTCAATTTCAGCCCCAAAGTTTCAAAACTAGATCTGAGATAATGCTAGAAGAAGGTTTTAAGACATTTCAGAACAAAAGGCTGGGCCTTCCCAGGTGTCACACCCTGTGAAGCAGTTACAGCACTCACTTTGAAAGCAATTCTGCATCTCTAGCATCCTTGCTAGCCTTGATATTGCCCTGCTGCTGCTTTCTATCTCATGGGGTAACAACCAGTAGCTTACAAGCACCACATTACCGCTGTCTTTATCCTGCCATCAAGGTTGCCATTCCCCAAAGCCACTGGACAAAACCTAGAATCCTGCTCACTTTGAAATGAATATGGATCAGATCTGGCTTGTCCACACCAAAAAGTTCTGTTCTACTGAGCTTTTGGACAAGCAATCATTCCTACAGGTGTACTACTTAGTCCACGATGGCTCATGGGAGACATTACTATTCCTCCTACAGGTTTTACATTGCTTCACATCATAAAAGTGAGAGCAGAATGTTGTGTGGGAGCTTCTTTTCCATTTTATAAATAAAAATTGTCACAAATGCCACAATGGTACACACGTCAGAGTGGCACCAGCTCAATTGGATCTGACTGAAAGCAAATGAAGTCACCTCTTCCCAAGGACAGAGCAACACTCAGGGAAGCAGGAGGAGGTATGAGGACTGCAGGCACATAGCAGCCACTCACTGTCTTCCTTGGACAGACAGGACACCCTGGAGGAGACAGATCTGCCCCAGAAACAACAAAAAGGAGCTGCAGGCAGAGAGCAGGTATGGTTCTGAGGAGAAGCAATAATGGAAAAGGAAAAGGAAAAGGAAAAGGAAAAGGAAAAGGAAAAGGAAAAGGAAAAGGAAAAGGAAAAGGAAAAGGAAAAGGAAAAGGAAAAGGCATCCACAAAATTTTCAAGTCAGTCACTCTGATATTTCCACCTCTCTCAGGAAAGCCAACAGAGAACTGTGTTTCTCACCAGATGAAAAACAATGACATGAAACAGAAAAGGCCGGATTTTGCCATTTCCCAAGCAATTAATACAGCTAATGGGAGGCTTTGATAAGTCAACTCTAGCGTGAAGGGGAGACAAGAGAGTTGTGGGAAGACCTTACCTCTGCAACAGTACACGTCTATGCTAGGTTGCTTTGTCTGTAGCTGTGTGTGTGCTGAGTGAAGGCAGTTATCACCTAACATCTTACTCAAATGCTTCCAAAATAATCCCAGACCTCAGTGCATCAGTGCAGGAGTAGGAACAGGCACTTACACATCATCCTGTCAGAGGCAGCTGTCCTGGCATCAATGCAGAAGCATGCTTTGGAGGTATTCTACTCTCCTCTATATTTAATTAAAAACATCTTTGTAGCTGTTATTTCGACAACCAGCAAGAACGAGTGGTTGGAGGGAAGATGAGAGGATCAGAGTAGGGAAGAAAATCAGAATGACTTCCAACAGTCTCATATGTTCCACAAATAGCTCTTTTATTTTGCAGCATTATTAATGCTTTTAAAGGCTGAGAAGCAGCTGAGAGGCCTGAAATTGCATTATCATTTTCCTTTTATATCCATTTGGATTCCCTTAAAATACAAGCTGCCTTCCTTCTGACATCTCAGGAGCTTCACGTCTGTATGTGCAGACATGAGCTGGGGACCGAGGGCCTGGGAAACATTGCAGGCACCTGCTGGGCAGTGGGAGCCAGCAAAGTCCTCATACTGAAAAATCAAGGCAGCTATTTGGGCAGGGTGGTTTGGTAGCACAAATCCAAGGAAAACCCAGTAGCAGTCAAGGGGCTCTCATCTGTCCCTTTGCACAGGGTGAGGTAACTTTCTCCTACGCATTCTCAACAATAATTGATTCCTCAGCTGCCCTATGGACTTCAGTACCATCCCCGATTTCCAGAGCTCTACTTCTATGATGCCTGAGTGAAGCTCTCCCACCAACCGTTACGGTATTAAATAAAGAGGGAGATTTTGAAAAAACAGCCATTTCCTTCGTTTTCAGTGTGCCAACAGGTTAACACGATGCTCTCATGCGCTCTGGCGAGGTTTCTGGTTGAATTCCCACTGCACAGCTGTGCCTGCTGCTGACAGCAATCACTGCTGCCATCCTCAGGGGCAAGAGAAATCACTGCTGGGAGCTGCTGGTGCCCTCCCGCTCAGAATCCTTTCTTTCTTGACCCTGGCAGTGCAGCTGGTTATCAACTCATCTCTAAGCTGCTTTTGAGGGCCAGTTTATTGAGGAAACTGATTAAGGAGTTTCATCTGGAGGGCTGAGAGGATGAAGGCTCAGTCAGAAGCAAAATCTGGGATCTGTGCCACATCCCATCTGCCAAACGTGTCCAGAGGCCGCAGCGTCCCCCTCCCTCCCCATCACACCCGCCCTTGCTTCTCACCTCCGGAGGATGCACAGAGGATTTGGGGTCTTTGTCCTCATCCATATCTCACTCAAAGGCCACAGGGTTTCCTCCTGGAGGATCTGCCATTTCCTATATTCTTTATTCTGTCTTCTAGAAGGTCTCTTTGTAGCTACCTGAATTTGCAAGGTAGCGTAGCCCTCCCAGATCTTAATTTTAAAATCCAAATCTATTTGGGAATCGTAGACTGATGTCCAAAATGTTGTCCTTGTTAAACCAAATCTCCACTGTAACCCAGGGGCAGCACACAGGACTGACAACTTCATCACTCCCTGTCCCAGCAACCGGAACGCTGGTCTGGGGCTGTCTCACTGGGCAGCTAAAGGAATCATACAGCTGAAACAAAACATTGACTACGAAAAATGCCTTAAAATTATTTTTAATTGAAATAAATTAAGGCCAAAAGCAAAAAGCCCAATGGGGAGCAGCCAAAGGCACCTACTAAAACCTGTGTGGGCTGCTGGGATTTGATCAGACCCAAAAATCCAGCTATATGGGTTTTGATTAGCTTTACAAATAACAAGTTTAATGAAAAGGACGCATGCAGGTCATGGTTTTGGTTTCATTTGTTTAACAGCACAAATGCAAAGACAAGCACTTGTGCAAACTGCCCGGCTTGTGGTCTCTCGGTAATGCTGTCCATTTTTCTAATTTGCGGTGATAATTACAAGCTCATAAAAATACATCTGTTGACCCAGACATATTGTTACTGCTGCTTTGCTGCCCGCATTGCTCTTTTTCCATTTTATTGTTTTCATTTTCCTCATACAGACCACAAAATCAGTTGAACTGATAAAAACATGTACCTTTCTCCATTAAATTTAAAAATATGGGTCTAATATGCAAGTTTAGTCAATATCAGATTTAAGAGAAGAAAGCAGGAAGGCTGAGGCTACGCTGTCATTTCACAATAACATTATTTTTATTTCTGAAGCTTGCACTATTAACAGTTATTACTTACGCTTGTGCCAAACACTGCAGCTTCATGGGGTACGCTGGAGTTCTGCTATGTGCTGAGAGCACAGTGCTGGAAAAGGTCTCTGGTAGTCAATCCAACTGCTTATATCCCAGAGCATCTCATGGTGCTTTACAGATTTAAAATATTGTTTTTTCTTCCCCACAGATGGATTAGAGAAGCAATATGAAGAAGTAACTCGGTCAACACGAACTTTCTGATCTACCTGCAGATAGAGAGGTGACCCAAGCAGGATCCTGAGAGACGCAGCATCCCCAGCTGAGAGATCACAGTGACTTTAAATGGGGTAAGACCTAAAGAGAGGCTGTGTGACTCGGCATAAGGGTCCATCCAGCTCTGCTTTCTGCTAGTATTTTGAAAATAGAACATTCAAGCTATAGGAGACCCATTGCTCTTACATACTTATGCAGTAGCTTAACACTATCTTCTACTTGCATCTCTTTTTGTTCAATACAAATTACTAAGAGCTTCTGATTGCTACTGAAGTTGATATTCTCCTGGAATTACCTCTCCTGCCCTCGAAGTTACCGGAACGGGTTTTGGAGTAGCTGGAGGTAACAGGAATGGCTTTTTGTCCGTGAGGAGGATGCCAAAACATCCCAAAGCAGACATTGTTCCTGTTGCAGAGTCCCAGTCTTTGAGAATGAAAGGTTTGTGTTGACCAAAGTCCGAGAAGTCAGTATTTTCATGGTAGCATTTCCTGGTTTGTTTCTGGCTTCTCTTTTAGAAAGTAATTGTGCAAAATTGGTACTTTGGCACAGTATATATTTGATAGCTTCCCATCTGCTTGCCCAATTTATATCCACTCAATTTGCTAACAAAAGCAAGTTTCTATTGCTAGCCATGCTGCAAAGCTTACATAGCTGTAGGAAAATGGGCTGCACTCAATTTCTCCTTACGCTCCATCAGTCCAAGCATGAGCTGATGCAGCTCCAGTGTCTCTGCTGCCAGCAGTGAGTACAGGCATGGCAGCAGGCTGCAAAATGCCCTTCAGGTACACTGCACAGCACATAGGTAGCATTCACTCTGCTGAGCATCTAACTAAATGCAGCGATGACTAAAGGAAAATGCATCTTGACAGCAGATATTTTACAGTTCCTGTTCTAGATGACACTTACCCTAAAATCTTGTGCAGAGATAGAAGATCAGCCACAGGAGATGCAATGTCTGATGTTTAGGTTAAGCCTTTTTAGTGGCTCTCTAGCAACCCTGCTCCCCTTCCTCAGCCACCATTCCACTGTATCCAGAAAAGGCACTTGCCTCTCCCCAAAGGAGCCCAATCAAGGAAGTCAAGAGAGCAGAAAATGAGCAATTTACGTGTGGGCTTAGTTTCCAATGAGTTCAGCTCACTGAATTAACTGAATGCAGAAATCCTCAGCTGAGCTGGAAAGAAAGCACGAGTGGATTGCCCAGAGCAAGGCAAGAGGGGGACTAGTGCCTCGTATCCATCAGCCATGCTTCGTGCAACACAGGACAAAGTCTATCTCCCTGGAGACTTTCAAGCCGAGGCTGGATCAGGCCCTGGGCAAACAGATCTAGCTGTGGTGTCCCTGTTCATTGCAGGGGACTTGGATTAGATGACCTTCAGAGATCCCTTCCAACTCTAAGGATTCTATGATTCTAATACCAAACCCAATAGCTGTGACAGCAAAGGCCTGCAAGGAGGTCTTTGTGATAGCAGCAGGTTCATGCTACACACAGGGCCATACCCAAATAAACAGTCTAAAATCCCTGCATCCATCCTGGAGGGATTGCCTTGTGGTGTGCTCTGTGCATCTGCTGCTCCCCGTGTTAAATTTCCTTTGGCTGAGTGGGGCTCTCAGCCACATCAGCTCCCTGCCCCAGCTCCCTGTGCAGTTGCTCAAATGCAGAAGGAGACAGCAGAGAGCTGTGGCAGAGCAGCAAGCCCTCCGCCCAGCGACTGGAGCAAGGAACAGAGATCACAACTCCTCCTTCACTCTGAAATACCAAGAAACCGAGGTTTCTTCTAGTGGAGCCTTCAATGCATAAGCATAGTTCAGTTTTTTACAATAGAAAAATTAATAAACACTAGATCCTTGCAAAACCACAGTTTGCCACTGTTCCACCCTCACCCTGTTTTTACTCATTTCTCCAACTCTGAAGCACAGGAAGGAAGGCTGCACACACTCACAGGAAAATACTGAGACTACTGAACACGTTTATAAGATTTCTGGTATTTGTAAACCAGATTGACAGTGCAACTGGAAGGCTGTTCTCCCAGATATTCAGATCAGGTCATGGATCCAAAAGAGCTTGTAATCAACAGCATACGCTGTCCCCCTCATGGACCTGCGTGTATTTTCCAGACTGACTTCTTACAGCAAATTTACATACTGATGTCTCTTCATAGCCCCTCGATACGAGGAACTGTAATAACTTTATCGTCTCTGAAAGTGATTTCTGCTGAAGTTATGTGCTTTATTTACCCATCTTTTCCCCCAATGTTATCCTGCATAAACAGTTTAATTAATTTACTCAAAGGGATGGTGTGAAGTCAGACCACTGTGTTCCAGATTCTGGAATATCTAGCGGGCACTGTCTATAAGCATCCCTTAGCTGGAAAATACTATTAATTGGCACCAACTGTTCAAATATAATTACAACCACGACACCCATCAGTTGATTCATTTGTTTTTCACATCTGCAAAGCAATAACTGTCCTAACACAGGCAGCAAATTCCTTCCTGTGAATTCTGCTATCAGACAGAAGGCAAACAGCACTACTGGCCCACCCCCGCTGGGTAATGCAGAAAGTTCCGCCTACAGATTGTTTCATTTTCATGACCTCGGCCCTGGGATGCACAGCAAGAATCTGCCTGCTTTGAATGCCTGACTCATTCCCATTTCACACACAGCTCAGATTAAGCCCTCTGAGGACAACCCCTGTGTTCTTGCTTTACAATCCAAAGCACAAAGGTGAGGTGTAGCTTTTCTCCATTACCATCTCTGTGTTCCTTTTGATGATTATTTGCCCTCTTCTCAAAGGACAAGATGAAAATTAAGCCAGCTTAAAGCCCCATAACATGGGACTATTTCACAGCTTTCAATCAAACATAAAAGGTAAACTTCCAGTTTGATTCATCTGGAATACAATAGCCACTTTCTACTTACTCACCATGGCCTGAATTGTCCCAACTTTCTGAAAATTCCTGCTTTTTTGGCTCATTTAGGGGGTGGCCTAGTCTTTTCCAACATCCTCTCTATTCAGAGAAGAGCTTTCTGGCAGGAAAGGTTTCATGGAAGACTAGACTACTGCAGACACTGAATGTGACACTGACCAACAATTGACATGCAATGCAACCAAGTGTGGACTGCTGTTGAAAAGCCATATTCTCATTTTGTTTTCATTTTAAGAGATGACTCTTTTATACCAAGGCAGGTATTCCCAACAACCAATGGCAATGGATGCCATGACATGGTGGTAAACCAAACCTATTAGATCCAGTGTACACACACAGCACAAAGAAATGTTGGCCAAGGAAGAGGAATCAATCAGTGTAGGTATATCCAAGAAAACACTTTCTCAACAGCCTCCCTGTTTTGAAAAGAAACCAATTCAACTTCCAAGTCACTTGCAGAAAATTTTAATATTTTGCCAAATATACAGCTATTAGAATTACCCTAAGTATCAATTATAATTAAATTACAAAAGTTGGTAGATAGCATAGTACAATGTTCTATAAAATAAAGACATGTAATATTAACAATACCCCCTGCAGTCCAATAATGGCAAAGATAGCAAATGAAATTATGGACAAACACAAAAATCAGAGGAGACGGAGTGACGGCATTAGACTCTTGAATTAAAGAAACTGAGACCAGACTTGATACATTCATCCATCAAGCATAATAAATGTAGAACTTTAGATTTTAAAAACAATTAACGACACAGCATCAGGTGCAATTTCACATGCTTTCGTTTATCTTCCAGTACAGTTCCCAGAGTATTAAAGTGCCTTTGTGCACTCTGGTTTCATCATAGTCAGGTGCAATACACATGTTTAGAAGTCAGTTCATAAGTCATTTCAGTTATTTTATTTAGAAAAAAAAATTTTTTTTGAACCAATGTACACAATTCAAATTAAGGGGTTTTATTTTTTAAAGTACCTTTGTTCTTGGTGACTGTTTTCTGTTGAATGTTGTACAACACAGAAATTAAACTCCAAATACATGGGGGCCCATCTCCAGCAAACAAGACCACAGGAAAAGATGTTTCCTGAAGACTATTTTCCACCATGAACTCCTTCGCTTTTTTCATTTTCGCCCTCTCAAACACTGCTGGAATAATTACATGTGTCCTTTTGTGGGCAACCTGCTCTGCAGCTTTCACTTGCAGATGGCCACAAACACACCAAAGGCAGCACACTCCCCCTGCGCTGCCTTAAACCAAACCTCAGCATTGATTGCAGTAAGAAAATCTCATGCACAGTTCAGCTGTCACTCACCTTGCCCCCAGAATATTCTCTGGAAAACACACACAAGCAAATTTCACAAAACCTACTATCCACTCTCCAATCCAAGCACGTTCTGTGCTAAAATGCCACTCCTACTTTTTCACGCTAAAAAGTAGGAAAGGGAAATTGCATTTCCCGTGTTTTCTGAGGCATTTTGATGGTGTTTTTCAATACCCACCCCTTAAGAGCAGTTACAGGGCATGAGCAGTTTTGTTTTTAGGAAATCAACACTTTGTTTTAAATCGCTCCACAAAGATGCTACAGGAGGTCACCCGTGGTCCCAGGGCAAGGACTGAAGAAGGCACTCCAGAGGAAAGCTTAATGGAAAAAACACAGGGGAGAGAATGAACAACCGAACTTGGAACAGCAAGTATGAGTCTCTAACCTACCACTGTCTAACACTTGACAATACTTCACTTTGTGAAGTGAAAAAGCAGTGGCGATGGTTTCTAAGTTCAAGCTGTAAACGCCACTGGTGACACGGCAGTGCAGGCCATGCCTTCCCTTTGTCGCTGCTACGTGTGGTGAGTCCCACCCACAGCCCCACATGATCCACACTCACCCCAGTGGGAGCTCTCTGCAGGTGAGGAATGCTTCTCTCGGGGCCCCAGAGGAATAACACACTGAAATTACTTTTAAGAACAAAACCACATGTACTTTGTTAATCAAACTAAAGGGAGTAGCTACTGATTGAGACTTGGAAAATCCTCCACAAATCTGTAGAGTTACAGAACATTCTGGCTACGCGTTACAGCAGAAAAATAGAAAATGGTACAAGTTTGATGTGAACCACAGATACATGTAAAGTCTCCATTTTTGTTCTTACAATGATTTGGTTAAAATACTTTCAATGTTTCATAATGGTATAATAATTTTCCAATGTAATTTATGCAGCAAATTCCACCCATATCCAAAAATACCATATATGTAAATGCTTTTTTATAAAAACGTATACAATTCAAACTCTCCTTAGGTAAGCCTATACACAGTTCTCATTATCACCTAGGTAGAAAGTCTTCAGAATAAGTATATTCTTCGAGAAGACGTGAACAACAACACAAATTTTCCCTTTTGACAATTGATTCTACTCAATCTCTCTCTTATTGCTTAAAATGAAAACAGGTTTCATCAGCGACAGCAGCACTCGAATCCCACACCAGCCCAGGGAAGGAACCTGCTTTCAGTTTTGTCGGACAGAAATACCCACGAGCCTGTGGACATGACCACAGATCTGCTGCCAGTCCTGTACGTGTTGCGTGGACAACAAACCAGGGGTGTCACTGGCAGGGAGAGAGCTCAGAGGCAATGCATATGTTTAGTGCTAAGTTTGCATTCTCCTATTACTTCTGTGAATACAGCTCCAACTGTAACTGAAAACAAACTGATCTGACCAGGTACAAGACACGACAAACACCAAATCTACAGTGTGCAAGAACAATGTGAATAGAATGCTGCCGTGGGCTTAAAACTCACATTTGGTACTATGCCAAAACACCTCTACAGCACGCTTTATTTACACAACTTCCAATTAAAAATACTGTTATCTCTCAAGCTACATTTTAAATTAACAGAAATACATCCATAATAACTACCGGTTAAAAAAAACTGATAAAATTATTTTACTTTTTTTTATTCAAAATAATCTGACAGTTTAACAATATTCCAGGTGCATTACAAACACTGCCATAGTCAACACAACAATCAATACTTAAAGAGCATTCAAACACTGAAGACATTTATCTTAATGCAGAGACAGGAGAACACGCTTACACTGAGAGCATATAGATCACTTTCAATAACTGACTCCTTTGAGGCAGATGTCCGATTTCTCTGGCACAAAAATGGATTAAAATCCAGGAGAGATGAATTACGGTGGAAAAAAAATCAGGAGTAGAAATGTTTTCCCCTGTATTTTCTATAAAAGCATTGTGAGTCTACAGTTACATGGCCACTACCAGCCTTGACTATTCTAGTGTTGTCTATTCATGGGATAAAACATCTAAACCATAACACAAAAACCAGCATTACACCCAGCAAAACCACAAACTCTTCCTAGAATATGGCTAAGTTAGTTCACAGAGAGTTGGGAACACATTAACAACACGGTGCAGTGGAAATACCAGCTGGAAGAAACACTCGATCTTCCCAATATTTTCCCCTCTGCCATCACCAGAATTTGCAGAATAACTTTAACATGATCTCACTGCTCCACCTGCAAGCATCCTCCCCCATGCTTCAAAACCATCTCCTTGCTGTTTTGATTCTTCAATGTATTGGCCAATATTAGCTTTAACATCTAAAAAAATGTTACAAATCATGTTAGTTCTACACAATACCCTGTTTCTTTCCAATTAACCCAGGATCTAAAAAGGAGCTTTAGCTTCAACTTTATTTAAAGCAGAGCATTTGTTCAAAAAAAGAAAACAGATGTCAAACTGAGAACTCGTAAGAATGTGTACACAGATGAGTGCATAGTGCAGAACATCATTCAGAGAGAGCAGCAAGGCCACACTGTCACGCTGAGTCCACATTTAAAAGCTGCATGTTTCCAAGGACTAAATCCATTCTAAAAACGTTGACTTGTGGAGCTTGCTTAAAGCATTAAAATCTTTCTTTATATATGGCATGAATTCTCCATCATCACTTTGGTATAGCTGCCTGTATATGCACATTAGGACAGCCACGTGCAAAGTACAGAGAGCATCACCGTCCCCATCTCAAACATTCACATGAAACCTAAATTCTTACTTTTTCCTGTGGGGGGAAAAAAAAAAGGGAGTGGGACAATTTTCAAATCATACAACTTGTCTGCGCGCCAATTAGGGAAAAAAATAAAATGAATAAATAAATAAATGAAGATGGCTTTAGCTGAGGTTCTGTCGGGCCGCTCCGGGCTGCGCTGGCTCTTGGCAGCACACGGCCCCTCGCTGCGTTGCTCCCAGCTGGTGCTCCTCGGCAGTGGAAATCTGAATCACTTCTTGCAAATACACAAGTGGCAAACAGCTTGAGGACATCTCTGTATGCTATCCCAAAACGTTTTGTATCTCCGTTCAGTTAGTTTGCTTCTAGAAGCAATGCTTTTGGAAAAGGGCCATCAGAACAAAGGAGCAACATCACACACTCCATTAACAGATTGACCTTCTCTCCTAAACCAAGTTAGCTCCTGAAATATCTTGCATTCATTTCTTTTTTTTTTAATTCACTCTTTCTCAAAACAAAGTTTCTCTAGCAGTTGTGCAGCTTAAGACTGTTACCACAGTTTAGTCCAGCATTTCCTTAGCACCTCACACAAACAGCGTTGCAGCTTGTCAGCTATGACCACCAGCTACCAACAGCCAGCAGGAGGGGAAGCGCCTACATCAGTGCTAAAAGCACAGCGCTACCGCCCTGCTACACCCAGAAACGCTTTTGGATACGCTGGTTCCTGGGTCAGAGAACTGAATCTAAATGGGATTTTTCACCAAGTAGGGTTAACTCCAGTTATTCCAACATAGTAAACACAAGAGGGCAGTACTGAGGATGCCAGTCCTGTACTGTACAGTTTTCAGTCCATTTTTTAAAGACCTGTTAATGGAGATATGGCTCAGTCTCAAGGCTAAGTGGGCAAACGTTACCTAAGCTCAAGTCCTTATGGGAACTAACACAACCCCTCCTTATTGTACAACGGTACGGCTTGGATTTAAGCCAACCACACACATTTCACCCTGCTAATTTACCTATCCTGCTTAATCTCAAGTATCTTCACCCTTTCACACTCCCCAGTTCACTATCACCTATTTTCCTGAGTGAGATTATAAAAAGTTAAACCCTTCTACCAAAAGTACAAAGACAAATTAGATATAGTAGAACAATACAAACCCAGTTATACAGCATTACAAGTGCAGAAATTCTTCATGTTGTTGCTCTTCTTTTGTTGGCCCCCAGTAAAAACCATAACAAAGAATCTAGTTATCCAAAATATTTTTAAGTACTGTGATTAAATTTTTCAGACCATAAACGTAGCCCTCATCCTTTGTGTTGCTGGGAAACACGTGAGCAAAATCTATCATTCGGACTTCTACATTTGCGCTTTCCTTGATCTCTGCTGGCATGTGACAGAAAACTTTTTCCAGTTGCGGTATAACATTTCCATTCAGATGCTCCTGTGCGATGCAAGTGCTGCTTTTCCACACATTGTCTTGCTCCAAGCTTTCAACTTTTAGCGAGAGCTGACTGTGGTGCCTCTTTGAGTATGCCTTTTTGTGAAGTGCATAAAATTTGGACAAGCCTTTACTGACAGAGGCCTCAATTTTTCCATTCTCGGTAGAACTTATGACATGAATGTTATTATTATACTCCAGTATGTCTCCACCTGATAACAGTCCTTTGGGCACTCCTCTCTTCTCCGCCAAGGTGACGTCACTCAGCCGCACGGTTGGTGTCTGACTTGAGCCCTCGTAAACAAACAGCAACGAGCTTGCATAAAAGTTGAGCTGCTTCTGGCCCTCAAACCACTTCAAAATCTTTTCAATCTTCTGAATGCTGGCAGCGATCGCATCTTTTCTCAAGCAGTGCCCATTGTGGAAGAACTTTGAGATGCCTACAAGAAATAGACATTTTTGAGGATTATTTTCACCTCTGAAAAGAAATCAACTGCTGTTCAACGTTTATTTGGGGATGAGAATAACTCTCGCTATGAAGAAAAAAGCAGTGTTCACAGTTTTAAGCGCAATAATTAAACGAATCAGAACCAAACCAAGGAATTCAGGTACCTTCAGTTCTGCTGTACAGAAATATAGGTTGGTTCTGGACTGTAGAGGAAACCAGCAAATCAGCATACCAAACTGCAGATGAACACAGTTCCTGCTCCCCATGTCATTTAAAGCAAGCATCCCAGTCGTGCTGGGCAGGGGCCCATTGAACTCTCCAGGGATAAACAAGCTCAAGCACCTCCTTTATCATGAGTGGCAGAGCTGACAAGTCAGAACCAGCTCTAAGGGCTTGTCTATCTGCCCTTCCATCCCTGGGTGGGGGACAGACAAACAAATGCCAGTTAATGACTAGCTGGAAATATTTATCACCAAACAGCCATATGAGGGCAGCATTTTTATTTATTGTTAGTGTTGAGCAAAGTTAGGACTGATTTCAACTGTGGAGGTCAGAGAAAGATGTATTTTTAATATGAAAGAGAGGATTTTTTTCACAGAATACAATCGGAGATAAAACTACACAGATTGAAAACATAAATACCACCAAAGGATTTCTACCTCATTACAGTATCAAACCTCAAACCTGCAAGGAAATTCTATTCTATCACAATTACTCCCCTATTAGTAATAAAAGACACGTGATGAGGAAATTCCTTTAAGACACACAGCTGTCACAGCCAACTGGCAACTTAACTGAGGGTCAACAGATAGTTCAAGCGATACAGGAGACAGCCACAGACCCACCTGGGAGAGGAGAGAGCAGGATTTTTAACATGGGGGTACACAGACTACTTTTACACATAGTTCTAACATCATGACAATAAATAGCCAAGAGTACTAAATTCTGGTACACACACTCCCTTACCATCCTTCACTGTTTCCTTCGTCAAGCTCCTCCCGTAGTGCTGGTTTTGTGTCTCATAGCTGTCAGTAGAGACATGGTAAACCTGCAAAACAAAAAAAGCAAGACTGTAATTCAGAGCAACCATGGTTTTCTGCAGAGTTAGGAGACAGCTCACAGACAGATGAGGCTTCCTGGCCCCATCCATCCCCCCTGTAGCTGTACAGCTACTAGGAGAGGTCAGCACTGCCCTCTAGTGCTCTCATCTGCAAAACCTTGTGCACATCTTGGGGTTTTAAGCTATGACTTTCGTATTTTCTGGCATCAGAAAGGCACCATTATATCAGCTGAAAACAAATCGACCTATTTATAGCAGGAAGCATTTTACACAGCACATGCCTTGCAAATCAATGCTAAGACATAAAACCATCGTGCTCCTACCAGTGTTACTACAAACATTACATCAGTCAGACATGCATACTCAGGAATTCACTACTAGTGTTTTTCAGTTCTTAAAACTATAGAAACATATACTGCAACAGTACAACAGCAAGCAACGCTGTGATGTGCCCAGGAGGGCCCAGCAACAAGAGGCACATCTGAAATGAAGGTCTGGGGTATGAGCAAGGTTACACAAAGTGAAGGATGGCAGCACCCACAGCGCTTGCTACTTGCCTGGCAGGGAGGCAGCTCACATGGGCACAGCTTTGCCCATATCAGGAATTGCACAAGCGTAACAACTTAATTCAAAAGTGCTTTCCACAGAGACACGTTTTCTCTCTAACCGAAATAATTTCCATTGCAGAAGCGTGCCAGCCAGCCACGCTGAAGTCTAACTTATTTATGAGAGAGCAGACAATTCCTATTGGCAGCAATTACAGTGCTCTCTGGCAGAAGCTTTCTGCCTGGTGCTCACTCAGACCACCCAGCCCCATGGCCCCAGTACAAAAACACAGGCCCCAACTCCTGCTCTGCACAGGAGCTAGAAGGAAACATCTCAAACAAAGATAAGGGGAACTGTATTCAGTGTCCCCAGGGAACCCAAATCCAGCACGTGGATTCTAATGTATTTAAAGGGACCACAAGCCAAAGGTAATAAAAGCAAGAATAAGGAAGGCTACTCCTCTCGAAGACGAGCAGGAGGCTGGAGCCTACACCAACACTGCTCCTGGCTGTGCTTTGCCTCCAGCAGCACCAGGTGGCCCTGCTCAGCAGGCGCATTTTGCATTTACAGTGCATTTCTAACTCTATAAAGTAGTCAGTGACAAACTACCAACCCTGCAACACACAATGTTAACTATCTCATGACAAACAGTCGCGGATACCCCTGGTTACCCAAGGGCCTGGCTGCAGTTCTTTGGGAGTTTTTTTCCTTCGGGACAACAGCACTGAAGGACAACATATTCTCATGGTTTTATGATTTTCGGTTATCGGTATTCCACATCATAACATCATGTAGTGTATGTACCTGGTTCTCAGAAGAGAAGGACTACTACATTCCCCAGGGGACTTTGCTCCTCTGTTACCATTTCCGGTCAGAGGGAAAGATAAAAACTCGCAGATCACAAGACTTTGTGCTCTTTCTGCCTGTCTCTCGTCCCGGCAGCATCTCACTCCCCAGCTGTCTTAACGTCAGTAGTAGAGTAAGGCCTACCTTGATTTTTGGACATTCTCATTGTATTGGATTTATTAGTTTAAATCGTAATTATATTGTATTATAGTGTGTTATTTCGCACTCCGATATCTTATTTAGTAAATTAGTTCATTTCTCCTCCGATTGCTGCCGCTGTTTTTGCTCTCAGGCCCATCTCCCTACCCTTTCTTTTTTTTTCCCTTTCCCCTTTCCCAAGGCGTGGGTCCCCCATCCCATTTGTCACGGAACCGGGCCGAACGCCCGTAAACCGTTGACACATATATAAGTAATAATGAAAGCAATCCCCACATTAAGCAACGAGCTGTCTCCTCGTTCTCCTCAAAGCCCTTTCTCAGCAGCACAGAAGAGGCTGCCTGAGCTGTTCCTGGAAGACCGCGCCAAAACACAAATGCATTCAGCCTTGTGCTGAAAGCAGGGAACAGGAGCCTAAGTTCAGAGCGCAGTCAGCTTTCATCAGCCCCTGCTCGATCCTCACCTACCCCCAAAAAAAAAGAGAGCTGGAGGAGAGGAGGCAGAGCAGCTTGTGAGCCGCCAGGCTTCCTGCTGCACCGTGCTTCACTCATGCCATCGCTGCTACTCATCTGCTGCTCACCCTTCCCAAAAGGATACTTGCTTTCGAACCAATTTTTTTCTGTATCCCTGTAGTTGCGACTGCCTGTACTTGCCCATTTCTGTCAAAACAATGACAAGCCAAGTAACTCAAATTTGTAACCTCAGCAACAGCCAAGAAACTATTAGACAGGAAAATCTCATTTCTTGTCCACCTGCCGCAGCTCATTACAAGTTTGCTCTGCATTCATACAAGTTTCACTGCGTAGCGCAAGACAAAGAAAACTCCTTATGTGACCCACCAAGCACCAGCTTCAAGAAAACTCCTGAGTGATCAGAACATCCTCATCAGGAGAGGATGGGGTGGCACGTGGGCTCCTACTTGTGCCTACAAGCAGTTCTCTGAAATTTCTGCATAAACAGAACCGTAATCCAGCACGTAACCACATTAATTTTTTTTACTTATTAGTTGTAGGGACTCTGTACAGACAGTGTGTCAAGCAATCCTGGTACTTAACTGACAGTGGAGATTGTTTTTGGACTTTCTCAACCTGCACTTGGCTTCTGTTTCCCCACGAGGTGTTACAATTATTACAACAAAAAACTAACACATATTCTGCTTGTATCTTTCTTCATGACAGCTTTTACGACATGTGCTTTAAAAAATGCAGATAACTGCATTTTTTTTCGTTTTATTTTTTCCTGGCTTTCTCTCTTTCAAGCTTTTCTGAAATAGTAACACAATAAGCAGCCCCGCGTATTAAGAATAACAGTGAATTGAGAGATTACAGCTAAGCCCTCTACTTTCTGGATTGTGCTACACCATGCTTTGTCCAGCAAACACCAGCATCCCTTATCTAGCACATGCATAGTGACAGGCAGACAGGGCCTGGACAGGAGGATTTTCACACTGTAGCCTGAATCTTACAAGAAGAAAGCAAGAAGAAGAATCTTGCAAGAAGACAGGCAGAGAGCACCCCACAACCAGGAGGAGGCAAGCTAAGCAAAGAAAAGCCTTGTTTGTCAGCACGGGCTTTGCTAAGTGCTGTGTGAGGGGAGAAAGAACCTTCTGACATCTTTTTGGAAACTGACTACAGCACGCAATTTGGTTCCAAACGCGCACAACAAATCTCATCTAGTTAAATACCGGATGGGAAACTCCAGTGCCTGGGAGAACCATCATTATAAACACAGTTTTAATTAGGGAATCAAATGACTGTGCTGCAACGGGACAGACATACCAATACATGACCACGTTGCAAACAATAGTTACAAGCACAAATAGCACAGATGCAAACATTTATTTTAGGTGAAGACACAGAGAACATGAACTATGTTGTTCTACAGATGCGATAAGGTATGTTATATAATGATATACGCCAAATCCAAAGCTGTAACCTTCAGCCTTCCCTCTCGATCTAAACTGTTGGACTGGTTTTTGACTTGACTCCCATGTTCTCTCTCATAGGCTTACATAATTACTACTCATGACCACTGTAATTTATAGCTGTAAAAGCTTATCTCAAGACAGAGTTACGGCTCGGAGCCTAGGCAATTAAGTACAAAACATTACAGAGATATTAGAATTATTTCAGACAATGGTGCAATCTGGGTGCTGCCACTATCTGAGCGAGGCAGAGGCTTATCTAAGGCTTCAGCCATTTCTGTTTGCTGGTGCAGAGCTCGAGTACCCCTAGCTGCATCTACGTGAGAACACGAACAAACCTCACGTCAAAACCAAAGTTATTCTGCGTCAGTTGGGGCAGAAAAAATACTTCAAATGCACTGCATCAGGAATGAGTTACTGACATTATCACATCTGTGTTACCAATCCATAAGCATTTTGTACAGCTTTTGTTTATATTTTAGAGTAGCCAAGACACAAACATTGAATCTTCATTGTTCTTCACACATCTAAAACTCAAGGAAATGTAAGAGTTTCTACGGGCCTCTGAGAGACATTATCCATCTCGCGCTAACCTCCTGCTGACCACTGTTTCTGAAGCATATAAGCATCCAAGGTGTCTTCTTTGGACAGAAAGCTTTGCTCAGCGCAGAATGCAAGCAGCTATTTACAAGAAAGGAGAGCAATGTTTTGAAACATACTTCACACAAAGTTTGATACCGCTCCCACCAACACATTCAGATAATACTTTATTTACATAAAACTCCGAGTATTGTCACTAGCCGGGTAAACTAGCTGCCGTATCTGGTGTTGGACAACAGGCCAGAGCACAAGCTGAATTTGAAACCAAAGCAAGTTCTCACCCTCATGCCGAGTACCAGGAAGCCAATCTCTTCCATCAGCGGGTACTTGCTGACCTGCTGCTGGATCTTCTCCGCTGAAGCATATGGATCATAACTTTTCTGCCCTATTTTTACATCCATTATGCACGGCTTATTAAACTTACGGGTCACGTCTTCCAGTTTCAGATACATATCTGTTGAAATAAACAAAACCTAGGTTAGCAGTGGGTGAAAGCAACAGAAGCAACAAAATACCTTCCACTGAGTTTCTGTGCAGGAGGGGGAACAGTTAAAGGACTCGTGTGATGTCAGGACTTGCCTCTGAACACAGCCTAAGTCACGGCCGCTGGCAGTCACAGACTCTGTCAGCACTAAATCCTAAATGCCTTCTGGTTTAGAAAATATATAATTAAAGTGTGCTGGCCTAGCACTCAAATTCCAATTACTGCCCAGATGAAACTCATGAGTGCCTTTTATTAAGCCATTAGCATATTCTAAATCACATTAACAAGCACATACAAACAGTTACTGCACGGCTGTTTTTGCAGCAGAGATGGTGTTCTCTTTCTACGTGTGAGAAGGCTAGAATTCAATCCAATGTCTTTGGGTTTTTTTGTCATTTTAAAAAGGAGAACTAACATTTCACAGTGCCTCCCTGGAGAGGCAGAAATGCACTCATTTTTCTTTTCTCCCTCCTCACAGCACATCTGTTGAGGAGAACGCTCCTCACACCCCAGATGCCTCTCAACCATTTCCCCAGGTCCCTTTGGTGGCGGAGGGGGTGAAGCAAAAGCCCTCAATCCCTTGGAGCACCTGAAGATTTAAAGCAGTGCTGAAGACCCGGTCAAACAGGTTTATGTTTTTCTCCAACACGGGTAAGAGATTATTTTCCAACATGATTTATGGCATTGATTGTCAGAGCACAGCAGGTAAACCAACTCCTCCAGTGACTGCATTCAAGTTGCTGGCAGAAAGCTTGGGTGGGTCTCCAGCCCTTGCCAGGGCACTCTGTGTACTAAGAAAAAGCAGAGCATCAACGCCCTTCTCCTTCTTCATATCAGCTCCTGAAAGCCAGCTCTTATCACCCACAAACTTTAAGAAAGAAAAAAAATCAAAAAAAAAAAAGAAAAATCTTTCTTTTTTTTTTTCTGTATTAATTTTTTTTTTTTGTATTAATGAAATCTGAATACTCATGAACACTGTGTTCTTCCACATTCCTTTAGAATAATCTAAAATGGGATTACCCAAGAAAGCCAAAAACTCTGCTGTTAAAATGTAAAGACTGAAGAGGGCAAAGCGCCTTGATTTCACAGCTGTACAGACAGGTAGCAAACCAGCTGGAGTCCAGAAAAAGAGAACCAACAATATTCTGTTTCCACTCAGTAGACAGAGGCTCCTTCTTAAGGATAAGAAATGAAATTGGCTTTTATTATTTTATACGTTCTATTCAGAGCTTCAATTTTTACACCATCATCATCATGATGAAATGATCCAATTCCCCAAAGCGCACACACATCAATCAGAGAAAAAGATTCCATTTAAGCCCTAGATGCTTTCTCTGTCTATAAATGGGACTAAGCATGTTTTTAAATGTATAACCATGCTCAAAAAAACTGTGTTAAATCAATATACTATTGTAAAACCCCAGTCTTGTGCTAACTCACTGCCTGAGCTTACATTACTTTTCCATGTCCTTAGGGCTACAGAATCAATGTATCTACAGCAAAAACCTCAGTTACAGACCAGCTCACTCATGTAAAAGGTCTGCTAACTGTAACCACAGGTATATAGAGGCCAAAAAAACTCAGACTTAACTTGGAGAAGCCACAGGCAGCAAACAAACACATTTGCTCATTAGATGCTCCCTAACGGGACAGGAGACCAACACACTCCCTACAAGGGAGGGGACTCTGTATCACCTGGACATTTCTTCTATTCCAAGTTTTCACGTGCAGGTCAAATTCAGCCAGATATCGGCAAAGCTCTGGGAAACAACCGCTGAATGCAAGGGTGTCCATACAACCTCTCACCTCTCAATTATTACAACAAGAATTGTAAATATCTAAGCACCATCCTTCACACCTACCATTTTTGCTTATTACTTGCATTACTGGAACCAATATACTTGTGCCATCATTCTAAATCAGTTCAGAAAACAGCAACGAAACAAAATGCAAGGTTTTCAGAACTTAGCTCCCCAAAGCAAGAAGCCAGAAATATGGTATGGCATTGGGGCAGGCGGGTGCAAAAACATCTCAGAAACTGGCTACAGTCCTTCCAAACGTTATGTTGTGAGCTGCTCCAGACTCAAACTTACAGAACTATAGGAAGCGTAGGTTACCACAAATTACACAAGTTATTTCCATGCTGTTTCATCAATCCTAAAGTACACGTACAGAAAGTAGTGTAAAACATGTTTCCATCAAAGGCACACAGAAAATCTCATGGGTGCTTGTCGTCTGCTCCACTTGCCCAAATTCCTCTTTTTAAGCATACAGCACCAAAATCCAGCATCTCTTAAGATATTTAACTTTTTATTCCTCCTATTTCAGAGCTGTTAAGCTAGAGTATCCCCCGAGACCTGCTAAAAACATAATGACTATTTTTAAAAAATGAAGCATTAAAATAACTTTGAGGCTAACACTAACCCTGGGAAATACTAATTACTTGGAAAAGTCTGCATATTATTCAGAAATGACTCCTCTCTCACACATTTTTTGGAATTATAATTAAAGTGTTCATCTTTAGCTAGCTGCTAGCTCAGTTAGGATTCTGTTACCTCTGCTCAGTGCACACCCCCACCCTTAAAAAGCTTTTTGTCCTGTAGGGAGGATCCTATGTCATTCTTGTCCACGTTGCATACAACATCTACAATCAACTAACCCCAAATCCACAAGATTGGGACCACAGCTTTTAATACAGTTAGCCCTACAGTACCTTGTAGAGTACTAAGGCTGAGCTAAAATAAGAACAGATGGATGTAGGCACAGATTCAGACATACACATGTATTGCTGCTCTACCTGTTGTAAAGGAAGTTCAGCCCTCACCTACTCTTCAAGAATCCGAGCCCAGGTACCCTTCCCAAGGTCTGCAGCAAGTGTGCAGCTGAGCAGAGGTAACCAGAGAGCTCTCCTTCCTCATTTGTTAAAAAGAAAACTGCCTATTTTTCAGGCACTTCAGTTTTTCTACATGATTGTGTAGAATGCTACTAGCCCAAAGTGCTTCTGAAAATCATGTATTCACCAAGAAAAATAGCATTCTATTGCACAAGTGGATAAAAATCTCTGGTACAGACATACTTCATACCAATGAATTAAGTTTCAAGCTATCCAAAAATAAGTTAAATTGAAATCCCCTGCAGATAAAAGAATTCATAATAAGGATTTTTGTATCTTGGCTTTGGGAGATAATCCTGAAGATATATTTCAAGCATTTAAACAAATCATTCCCCAGAGCTTCTCTTCCCCCCTTTCTATTTTGCAGTGGAAAGAGGCAGGAAGATGTGGTCTGAAATACTATTTACATAATTTATTACAGCCCTAGGAGGAGACAAAGCAAAAGACCACCAGAATTCAGTAAGTATGCATGGCACGAACCACTGCAGACGTCAGTATGTATGTGCAGAAGCATTCGGTCGTCGCTGGAGTCAGAAGTGACAAAATAAGTCCAGGCATCTGACTTGGTTTCATAATTTACAAGACACCTCTCAAAACACACGAATAAGCAGGGAAAAGCCTCAGTTACTCCCAGTAACAAAAGCAAAGAGAGGTTTGATGTTGCCTGCTATTTATCTACCCTATTCTCAGCTTCGGCAACAGAAACTACAGTCCAGTATGCAATGAGCCGCAGTGAAGCTGCTTACAAAGAATACACAGGAGCATCAAGTAGACAGCGATAGCAGAAGTCTCAGCAGGAGATATAAGAAGCTTAACATGCTCCTACATATCTTTATAACAACTTTTCAACTCTTCCACTTGTTGATTAATAAATTCCAGACACTGACAATGCCACTGTACCCAAAGTTGAAATCCAATTGCCTCGCTCCAGTTTTAGATGCGCTTTGGGAGACAGCATCAACCATCTCTCACTGGCTCCCATGCAGTAGCACTAGCTACATAGTTTCTCTGTAACAGGACAGTGCTTTTACAAGCTTTTATTGATACAGATTGCTCCATCTTTTCTGCTGAGAGGACTAAAGTTCAGCAGAAGTAAAATAAGCAGAACCTTCTTGCATACTTGGGTAAGTGCTCTTGCTCTGTGCCAGATAGCAAATCCTAGATGAATCTCATGAAGGGCTGGCATGGCCATTCCTAGTTTCTGATTTACACTCAATCCCATTCAGCTGGCAATTTTGTCCACCCACCTACATTTTTAAGCATAGCTGCCTCACATTTCCTCCTAAGTTTCTCTCTATGAAAATAAATCCTCCTAACCCACGGTAGTTCCTGCTCAGCCCCATGGTGCACAGTGCTAGTTAATTCTAGTGGTGATAGGTGGATGGTTGGACTAGATGATCTTAGAGATCTTTTCCAACCTTAGTGATTCTGTGATTACCAGTGTAAACTAGGGATGTGTTGAATTACCATATCACAGTTAGACCACATATTTTAATATTTTAAGATCATACTGTGAGTAGGAAAACTTGATTTGCAGCTTGGAGGGGACACTAAGCAAGCTCCATAACACATATAAAATTAAGGAAGGAAAAAGATAGCTCTGGTAAAGCTATTTGAGTTCATGCCAAATATGAAAGTGTGAAGAGAAATTTAAGCCAAGAATGCATTAAGTACTACCACAGTCCTCACCGCACTTCTTTTTGCAGAGCTCAGACAGTGCCTTTGGATGCCACCTTACTGCTGTCTCTGGAAAACAAGTCTATCAGGGACAGCATAAGCAAAAGAAGAGAGTTATATTGTAAAGGAGCACAGCTTCTAATTTTGGTATGTTTGCATTTAAATAGACTCACTGGCATCTTTTATTTTGGTATGTCTGAGAAGCTCCACTTCCCCAATGTGAGTAAGAAAGAGCAGCAGAAAAAAAATGTTACTATTTTAAATATATATCAAGAATATCCATCTTCTCTTGAAGAATAGCAGATACCAGGGCTTTGTTCCACTTCAAGCAGTATCACAGCACAACCAGAAGTTCTATCAAGCAACACATCTACCGAAAGAAATGGTTTTTACTATGTGGCAAGGCAATGGGATCCAACCTCAGGAGATGCGGCAGCAGATCCCAGTTTGAATGCCTTGCCTTGGACCACGCTTTTTCTTCCCCACAGCATCAGATTCCAGCTATGACAACCTGACCAGACACAATCAGGCACCCAGACCATCCCTCCAGCATGGTCCAAACCAAAGCAGCAGCTCTGGGGCCACAGCAACAGGTTCAGCTAGTTGGGAAATGTGTGCCATGTGAATAGTCATGCCCAATCACTCCTGGCCCACAGAGATAATCCCAAAGACCAAATCCAGCCAGAGGACTGCAAACTGGAATGTGGTGTCAGAGGGAAAGAAGCCTACAGAGCTTGCAACTGCCAAAAACCAGGCTCTGGAGGATTTTTCCAGGAGGTTTAAATTAACAGATAAAATTAGAACAGTACCATTTGGTGCAGTAGGTGGTGACCAGACACCGAAGTATTTTGGCAGATACTCTCGCAGCTCCAGAAGAACGCTGTCGCAACAGTCGGAGTCATAAACCTGAAATAAATTAGAGAAGGGGGGGGCAGATAATGAGTTTATAACATTCACTTCATACTTCCTATTGTACCATAATTACCACTTCTTACAGCCTTTGTTTGCAAAATTTTTAGGGTTTCTCTTTCACCTTTAAAAAACAAACAAGATGAGAGTTACCACAGACTGAGATAAGCGAGTGGAATCCTTTCTTTCAGTTTTTTTAAGTGGAAAAGATGTATCAACTCTAAGAACAATTCCAATGTGTTTGTTTTCATTTGCTGTAACTCTTTATTTATTTAATTATTTACAATTACTGCAAGAAAAACAAGAACAGTTTGGGCTCAGCAGCTGCCCTATACTCCTTGAAGAACATTTTTTTCACCATTCAAATGCAGTTCTGGACACTCTGTTACAGAATCGCATGACTGCCACCAGTTCTCTGTTGTTGTTCAGAGCGTTTCAGACTCCTTCCCTGGACATTATTTTTACCGCACAGAAGGTCGGGTTACAGACACTGGGGATAGCCCACAGCAGCTCTGAGTAACATGGTTTCCAGATGAACAGATCCATACACGCACAAGTGCAGGCTGCAATATTATTATGGCATTTAGGAGCCATCCCCACACCACTCCCTCAGCTCTGATGTTATCAGACCAGTGTCCGACCCCACAACCCTGCAGCAGCTACACAGCAGCAGCCCCCAATTCTGCTCCCACTTCAGCGTGAAACCAACAGAAGCGTGGTTAGAACACACTGCAAAGTCAAACGCAATGCAAAAGCATTAGCACCAGAACAGAGCACTGCAGCATTGGCTCAGCTCACTGCTTCATGACCAAGAGTTAGTCATGGTGGGGGAATACCAGGTGACAGAAGCTACAAGCAGTGTGCATATCAACATTAGAAATCTAAGGGGGTGCATTTTGACACTTCAGTAGAGGGAAAGCCCCAGAGCCGCACTCCCACCACTGTTTTACCCCACACAACCCCAGCCACCAGCACCGCTGCAGCATAACTGTAGGCAGAGCCTCATGCAGCAGCAGAACACTAAAATTAGGCACTGCAGGTTGGCGCTAAATTTAGTTTTCAGCACAGAAACCTCACGCAGGGCAAACTCCAACCGCCACTGCACTGCAAACACAAGGTGCTGCTCTGCACACGTCCCCAGGCTCTGCTGGCCCAGCAGCCAGCCCCAGCCAGGGCGCTGCCATACCACTGATACCGCGCAGTGACCGGGCTGCCACAACCACGTGTGCACTGTCTTATGTCGGATCACCCAATAACACCCACTCCTTGGACTGCCTCCTGGTGTCAGTCCCATCTCAGAGTTCCTACGGAGGCGGCAGAACCTCTGAAGCCCAAACCACACCAGCACACACACAATACGACACAGAGCACAGGCACACACTAACTCCATACCCTCTGCCCTGACAGCAGCTATCTCAAGCGCACAGGCTGCGGGTTAACACAAGCTGGTACGCCGATATTCCTGCACATCAAGACAGAAAACTTCGCTAGCCTCTGAGCTCAGCACTGCTGCTTCTTTTCATTGATGCAACACACCTTTGATAAGCCTCAGGTGCTGGCAGCAGAAGGCAGTGCTCTCCCAAGGAGACCACAGCGTAGCTTGCTCTTACTTACCAGCTTGAAGAGGGAAATGGAGAAAACAACTGAGGTGAAGGGGAACAGAGAAGGATCAGCCCCAGGCAGACGCTGAGGCACAGCCCCAGTCACTACCACCTTCTACAGCAGCCACCGCTGATCTCATTTCTGGGCCGGGACTCCCAGCACAGAACACAGGAGCGACTTCACACTGTGCTTATTTTCAGACAACACCACAAGCCCCACCTCTGCTCACTGCAGGAGCTCAGTGCGGCAGCAGCTCTCAGCCAGCTGATGGGGATTGCACTGCACCCAGCACAAATGCTCTTCTCTGAGGTGAATTCAGATACCACCAAGGCACAGCCCTGACAGGGAAACTGCGCATCAATTTAGGACAGGACAAGAGAGAGGAAAGACTCTTGCCCTGACTTACTTTTTAATCCCTTCCCCAGCAGCAGGGTTCAGTTATTAAAGACTGAGCAAACAACTAACAGTATGCTCTTGAGCACTTCCAAGCAGTAGGATATGATGAAGACTGCCAGACAACTGGGTGTAGCAGCCCAAAGTCAAGGTCAAATGGGGGAAAACGTTCCCCAAGTGCTATCTTCTAAATAGCCCATCCTTAATACACTGATATCAAACATCTTTAAAGGTGGAAAACTCATGGCAATGCCTTCTTCAGTATCAGTACTTCAGCATAACAGAATGAAATACATTATTCCTGTCTCTCAAGAAGTTATCTTGCCCCCTGAAGCAGTAATAAACTCCCTTTCTAAGTTTGACGTAACATACACAAATCACTTACTTGACCTTAATATAGACCTCAATCTCAGCCTGTAATATATTTATATGTCAAACAGGAATAAGCACTCAGTTAATAAAGATCAGAGGAAGTCATTTAGCATGGGCAAAAGCAAGGAAAATGGACCTTTCAGGAATCATACCCATTCTTACACAGGAGAAAACAACTTGTGCTGATGACAAAGTGCCTCAGACAGCAATGACAGGCGTTTCTGCTCCCTGCACCCAACCCAGTGGCAAGTTGGACATTTAGATGTCATTTGGAATGACAAATGTAAGTGGATTTATGATAAAAAACATCCTCAAACTAGACAAGAAATGAACCACACATCCCATACCCAGAAGGTACTGCTGCTTGACAGAGCTGAGAAACTCACTGGAGGAGAAAGGCTGTCACCCACCCTAGGATAATCTTTAGAAGTGAACCACTGTACTTCTGTTTACATCAGCAATGCACCAACATTACTGGAAAAGCAGCTGCTGTTTCCTGAACGTAACAACGTCTGTTTCTTGAGCCTACACTGATAAATATACACTGTTTGTTGCTTCACTGCACATAATATCTTCATCCAACAGATCTATAACTGCACAACACTTCAGTGTCAGTTCAGCCAGGGTAGGTATCCCTCCTACACAGGCTACATTCTTCCAATAGCACAAACTGGAGACATAAAACATAATCACTGCTGGGCTTAAAAGCAAGTAAACAGGATGCTGACATTTGGAGGGCTCACAACATGACCATTACAAATCACTGCAGCTAGCTCATAGGAAGAACGTGCCCCAGATACATTCCGTGGCAGTTCAGTAGTCCAATAGACACCATGAAGTCATAATTTCCAGCCACTCAGAATGTTTTAAGTCTGAGGCAAATTCACCATCCTTTAGTTTTCAATCCAAAGTGCACTCTGTTTTGGTAAATCTAATCCAACAGATTCATTTGTTTTTTAATGCAAACAGGGGCTGCTTGGGAGAATGGGAATGTTCTCTTCCTTATTTAATGCAGCGTGACACCAGCTCTTCTTTGTTTTGCAAAGACTACTAATCACACAACTGACTGAAGGATGGCAGAACCAATGTTGAAATTCCAACAGGAAACCCTTTCTGGCGGTAGAGACCTGTCTCCAAGAGTCCAGGCAGAAGACACCACCATGACAGAAAAGTGGTTCGAGCACAATTTGCTAAAGACCATAAAAGAGTTGATTTAGAAAATATTTATTTTTAAACATCCATTTATTTTCAAGCCATTTGAACAGAAGCCACTGAATGACAGAGCAGACCTATCAGTATGATACTGCACCTTTTCTTCTTGCTCTCTGCCATCAGCTGTCCCTAGAACAGCAGTGCTGCTGCTTGCAGAGACTCAGGACGCGCACAGCCAGCTGCCACACAGCTCACTTTCACATGCGTTTTTGAGGGGCTCCCAGACAGCAGGGCAGAAAGAGTTAATAAGCCACGCACTCAAATTAGCAAGTTTAAAACTTACAGATGATAAGGCAGCCTTAATTCTGTCTCCTTATGTGTACGCATTAGAACACTAACTTTAATTACCTGAGTGCACACAGCAATTCCCTTCGGACTCCTGCATCACCCAGTTACACCAGGCAAGCATGAGGGCCAGAAAATTGAGGTTGAAACAGCAGCTGTGAATTGAGCAATTCATAACTGCATGGCTTCACAACTCAAAGCTCTCACTTCTTTTTCAGTGTAGTAGCATCACGTTTTGACTTGTGTCTGCAGGATTTCTCAGCTACGCCTGGAGTTGAGCCAGCTCTGTTTATGTTCAAAGATTCTGATACCAGAATAATTCCAAAAGTTAAGCATTTGCAAATGCTATTACGCTAAATGCTATTATACTGAGTTGCTTACCTATTCAAAATAGAGCTGTACTATACATTAGATTATAATTATTCATAGAAGATGCCTGCAGAAAGAAAATCAGGACATAAAACAAATCAGTATATATTTACATTTCCACAATCTGACCATGCAAATGAATTTGCAAATAAGAATGGTGTACACCCGCAGCAATTACATCCTCCTCCTCAGACTCAGGGGAAAAAAAAGTTAGAGAAAGCAGTCAGTCACCTGAACTTCCACAAAACGAAGGCTGGGAAAATGAGAAATCTCCCCCAGAATATACTTATTTGGTGACGTTTGCCAAACTAGTCATTTTCTAGCAATGCCAAAAAAAGAGTAAGTCATACTTTATCCACTTCCACATGTTTTATATAGTCAAAACTAGGCTGACTCTAGCAAGATTTGCAGCCTCACATACAGAATAATCTTCACAAGAGATGAAGCAAATCCTGACCCGTTTCTGAGGATGCAGCAGTTTTCAAACCTTCAGCAGGCAGCAGCAGCAGCAGAACCTACCAGGCAGTGGTCAGGCTCAATGGCAAGGCTGAACAAACCCCATGGCAGAGCCATGATGAACAGCAGTGGATGCCACATGCAGCAACATGCTCCAAAACCACAAGAGGCGAGCTGGGTGCAGACAGATTGCCTGGTCCCTCTTTCTTTCCACTTCTTACAGAGGCAAGGCAAGAAGGTTGCTTCCCTTTTCACAAGACAGCAAACTTGCATCTTGTCTTTCTTCCCACAAGATTCCCAAGCAACAAAAGATTAACAATAAAGCAAGTTTAAATTATTTACTTTACCCCCTCACACCCTTTGTATCTGCTACAAGCCACCAACTGGGTACAGAACTGGGCAGTGGGCATCACGACCTTCTCAGTGAGAAATGCAAAATTAGAGGTTGTTTCCTCACACACCTCTTGCCACAGAACTGAGCTTCCCCTTGCCCTCCCAGGTTTAAAACTCCTTGACTTGATCAGATGTTAAGTTCAATGTCTCTTGGGTAGGAGTTGCAGTCTTCAATGAACAAGAGCTCTCTGAAGTCAGAGATAATTATTCTTTCAGGATGTGCCACAAAGTCCGATCCCTCAGGCACCGTAACCAGATGCAGCTTTTGGTTTTATTTTTTAAAATAAGCACACACTTAAAGAAAGTACCCAGGAAAGTAGCGATGGCTGTGTTTGCATTAACAGCATGAACATGTTAAGCTGCCTTCTAAGTAGGTAAAGAGACTCTTAAACTGAATATAGTCCAAAAATACATAGCAAAAAGCATATGAAGTTCACTACTCCAAAACCTATGTTTGGTCAGTGCACATACAACAGACACTGGAGCAGAATTTACACTTGGTACTCTCCACGAAAGTTGAAATTAAAAAAAAAAAAAAAAAATTACCTAGCTAGTCATCTGATAAGTTTCAAATTTAAGACACTAAATACTTCTCCCTCTGGGGAGGGACTTTTTACAAGGGCATGTAGTGACAGGACGAGGGGAAATGGCTTTAATCTGGAAGAGGGTAGATTTAAACTAGATATTAGGAAGAAATTGTTTACTGTGAGGGTGGTGAGACACTGGAACAGGTTGCCCAGTGAGGTTGTGGGCGTCCCCTCCCTGGACGCACTCAAGGCCAGGCTGGATGGGGCTGTGAGCAACCTGGTGTAGAGGGAGGTGTCCCTGTCTATAGCAGGGGGTTTGGAACTAGATGATCTTAAAAGTCCCGTCCAACCCAAACCATTCTATGATTCTACTCTTCCTTCTTAGTTCAACAACATTTACCATTCACCCAACAGTGCTGTAGTGATGCTGTCCTGGAGTAACTCACTCAACAACTCAAACCACGAGTGGCCAGAGAAATCTAGCAAATCTTAAGGCCAGTCAGTCCCTCTGCTAATTCCCTTGAAGTAGCATGGTACAAGCAGTTTTCTCATCTATCTTTACAGCTGTTGCAGTTCTGTTACTGCAACACATGAAGTGGCGCAACATGAGTACTGCTTTGCATATTAAGGGATGATACTGACCTGGTGAGAAACCAAGACCTTGAGACACCCAAATCCTGCTAGATGCAAAACCAAGCTGAAATGATGGTACCAAGAGGGTTTGCACACAAACTTTCTGTTCTAAGATGTTTTTGGAGTAAATCCAACTGCTTAACAAGTTTATCACTGGAAGTACTGAAAGAGAAGTAAAATGGTAGAACGGAAAATAAGCCAGCATCACCGCCCTGCGTTCTGTGAACACTACCAAGCATTACCCTTTGTTTCTGAAAAGCAGTCTGATCAGAGCTGAAGAGCCACACCAGGCAGTGACAGAGAACAAGGGGTGGGAGGAACCCTGGAGCAGTTATATAGGCGAAATTTAATTTTGCATTTCAAAGAGACAGAAAGGGAAGACAAGTCCTGACAGACAGAAGTTGGATTTTTCTGACACTGCAACAGGCAGCCCCCGCAAAGAGCTTACCATAGCATTACCCTGAAGGTGCAGCTTCACAATAGTTTAAAACAACTCAGGCTTGGGCTGCCACAGCTTCACACACATTTTCATCCCAACCCTATAGCAGCGTTTGGAGTCCCACACACTTCTGCCCTGCGCAAAACTGGAAGTTACAGAATCAGCTATGGGCCCACATGTTCCTTTCACTCATCTGGTGGATGAGCTCATCAGCTGCTTCCCCAGCCCGCAAACAACCCTCGGCTCACCACTGGCAAGAAAGGAAAGAAGCAGTGCTGTACCTGGGACAGAACACAGAAGGAAGGGGAGATAAAACAAAAAAAAACAGTAATAACAGCATTCCGAAACCCTGGCAAGCCTTCCACCATAGTCTGCTGCAGAAAGGCAAAGGGAAAACAAAATCTGAGTACATGGTGATCCAAGTAATTGACTTTGCTTTGTCTTCAAGAAGAGGGGCTCTGTTCACCATAAATGAATTGAAACTTCTCTTAAGTAGCTGATCAAGTCTGAAGAAGTTACTGCTTGCACAGCCCTCTAGCGCAGCAAGAATGTCATAATGCAACTTAATCCAATGTAACATACTGTGGATATGCACATTAAAACCATACTTTGTTTCATTTTCAGCATTACCTACTCTCAGTAGGATTCTCCCTTAAAATCAGGTTGATGAGAACAGGACTTTTTTTCCTGCTTGCTTGCACTGCATGGACTGTAAGATACTTGGTTTATTACTAACTCTACCCAGTAGTTCCTTGCTAGCATCAAATTGCAATAACAGCCTTTTACTGTCTCCCTTTATGAGTCTTTCTTAGATTTATTAAAGGGGACTATAGATTATTGTGTGGCACACAATGTACAAGTACAGAGAACAGATGCTCATCAGACTCACCTGCGTTCATTTTCTACTGCAGAGCATGTCCCTCCCAGACTTGTTTTTGCTGGAGGGTTCAAGAATCACAAAAGTTTGCCACACTTAGTAAGACTTACTGTCCTGGTATGGGAGGCTTTAAGCCACTTCATAGCAATCTGAAGCATAAAAAAATCTGAGGGCTCATAAGACACTGGAAGAAACTCAGCAGATTCTCAGTGCTCATCTTTCATTCCCCTTTGCTTGTTATTCCCTTTTGCTTGTTGTTATTTAAAAAATAAACAACTACAAGTGGCAAGTATTTCATAATTTGGTCAAAGAGTCATTTCCTTCTCATTAGCTGAAGAGTACCACATGTCCTTCCTCTTATTAGAATACCACTGCCCAGGCTCCTGGTTTCGAGTGCAGAAAACATGGTCACAGTCAAGATAGTTTCATACACTGCTGGGGAAACCTAAATTTGCTTACATCCCCAGCAAAACAGAATGCCTCCAGGACAACTTCTCAACTGAAGGGACGATGCCAAGGGCAGAAAGGGAGTGCATCAGAACACATCCACTATATTTGCAAATAGCTAATTTGTAATACTCCTGTACCATCACCTCTTCTAGAGACGCAGTAGATCTGAATGAGGCACAACAAAAGATAACATTTCAAGATACCGAGCTTCAGCTCTGAATGCAGTAATTAAAGGTTTGGTCGAGGCATTGCATCCCTCAAATACGACACTGAGAGAATTGCGCATGCTATTTCTTGAAACTTTGTCCATAGAAGACTTACAACCAGAACTTCAGCTGGAGACTTGATCACAGGATAAGGATATTTTCGCACACAATAGCAGCAGTATGGCCATCATCCATTCCTTTTTCAGTCAAGAATTATCATCTAAATTAAGACTATAAAACCAGTTAGCTGAGTTTACAAAATAGGGCAATTCATCCTGAAGCAAGACACAGTTTCCCTCCCTGATCCCTGTCATCTTCTGTCACTAGCAGAGAACAGTTTACAGAACACAGGCTGCTTTATCGTGATTTGTGCTAGATAGGCTGGAAGATGGCTGAGCCTTATGAGTCAGTTCTTGCAACTCCGTGCAAAAGCTTCCAGGCCAAAACACATCTATCAGGCTGCTGGCTTGATTTTATGCCACGGAGAGGGAGGGAAGTCACTAGAAGTCTTCAGCACTGCCTAAAGCTGCATGAATGCTAATTAAAATTAGGCAATGCAAAAAGGAAAAAGAAGCATCAGGCTGTAACAAAGAGCTGCAGCAGGTTATTGAGAATTAAATAAGGATAAGATTATTGATAGTGGTCCGAATGGGCAAACTTCCTGCATGTTTCTCCTTCTCTGTAACCAACGGAACACAAGGAACATTCATGTACTTGGTAATTCTCTGACACACGTTATCCTCTAGTCACAAACTCAGACTAACAGTTACAAGAGAGCCAGAAAAAGCTGCACAAGCAGTATTAATTGCCTTGTGCCTAGGCTGTAAAATGAGTTACTAAGTTCTTTAGAGGAAAGAACACACAAAGACAGGTCATCACCCTATTGAAAGTCACATTATAATGCATCCAACAAAAGTTCACAATAACAATTGTGCGGGCAACCATGAAACCATGACTTCCTAGCTTTCAAGCACCGGACTCTCACCTAACACAAACCTCTTTTACAAGTTGGAGTTATTTGCGTCTCTTACATCCTGGCTTTGTTTTCAAGACATGTAACAAGAGTGAAAAACAATTTCTATTATCTACAGTGGTAACAGCTTCCTTGCATTCACATTATATGTCAGCAGGGCTTGAACTCTGAACTTCCAGACAACTGCTAAAGCAGTTAGCAGAGTTGTCATGAACTAGCAATGGGATGAAGATCTGTTCTCCAGAAGGGCCAGATGACCGCTGCAATTATCTTCTCCCAACCCTACATGCGGTGAATCAGCTCTCAATTCCCAGGCACTCAGGTAGAGGTAGAGGTTGACAGAGAGAGCCCAGCCTGTCTTTTTACTCCAATCCCCCAAAATCACAGATGTGACCTCGGGGACAAGAGTGTGTGAGAATTACAGTAGGACTTGCCTTAGCACAGCCTTGGAAACATCAGTATGGTAGATAATGTAATATAGAGCCATGACGTGGCAATGTCACAAGCACCAACTGTGACAATTCTGACATGCAGCTGCTAGCAAAGAGGAAAGAAAATTAACTGTTGGAAGCTGTCCAAGCTGCAAGAACTTTATCAGATAGGACAGTTTTCAAAAGGCAGAACAAGGGGAGGAAGGTGTACTTCTTGAACCCCAAGCACCACGCAGTCAGTGTAGGAGAGCAAAAGGGCAATTCAAATAAAAGTTTATGGGCACATTTATTGATTCGCTGACTATAAAATCCTAGTGTATTACCTAGTCAGTTACTGACCTTTAAAACTTCAGTATGCCGCGCTCAGAGCAGGTACACATAGTAACAGAGGTCTATGGCCCCACAAAGCAAGTGTCAGAAATCAGAACTGAAGGAGCTATCACTTTAAATTGCCCAGCAACCTTCCCTTGTCCTGTTGCATGCAAGAAGAGAAGCCCTCCATCTCTTACTGATAAACACAGAGCTCGTAAGAAAATGTAGCTGAGAAGCTAGCTTCAACAACTGTAAATTCTCTTCCTCAGCTTTAAATATTTGCTGTCCAAGCTCTATCCTTGCAGGCCCACAGAAGCAGCTGCCCTATTTAAAGCAGGACATTCCAACTTCCTCCCCCTCTTCACGGCACCAGCAGGACAGCGGTTTCTGCAAAGCTACATTCTTGATGTGACAAATGAATAAAAACCCTCTACTGAACATGACAGCTCTTAAATAGTAAAGGATAGTCATGTTAGCACACAGTGCTCTTGGGTACAGCCTGGCACTTTGAAACGAGAACTGCGTTCCCAGCAGAGCACGAAGGTTTCACCTCACCCAGAGACTGCACTGACCTTTCCCAAGCACGCTTTGCTCACAGGTCCCAACTCACCTACCCAAAGAGATGACAGTCGGAGGGCCAGCAGGCTTCTTCCCTTCCCTCCACTAACACCGCTGCATTAATCATACTGTTTCAGCATGTACACATGCACTGGCACGAAGCAGGCTGAACTTAAATTCTGAAATGGGCAGAGAAGTAGCCTGCTTTCATGGATTCCTTAGTACACACATGTAGGCATCTACTGTGATCACACGCTGCCTTGTAGCAATTCACATTCTTTACTGGAAACAAGTCGCATAATCTATTAGAATGAAGTTTCAAACACGGCTGTTTTTCTGCTTCCACATCTCTGCGTGCTGCAGCCTCCCGAAACTCCTCTAAAAGCAGTCCTTTGCAGTGCGTCCGCCTACGCACCCTCACCAAGCAGTCTACATTAGATGGAAACAACCGATCATCAGTGCAGATACTCCTTAAAAAACTGCAACCACTCTCTTACAATTATTTCCTCCAGATCTTGCTGCTCATATCTACTGAAAACAAAGTATTTGGTAGCTATTCAAGGTTAAAAAAAAAAAAAAAAAACAACAATTTTTTCAACCAGGTAAGGGTACTAGAAGATCTGCTAAAACACTTCGTGGTTACACAGCCTATGCTTCATATGAAGTTCACACCCTCAGGTACAGGAAGCAAGTTTGCAGGAACAAAACCAGATGGTATTAATTCAATAATTATTCATATTTACAGAATTCAATAGAAAGAGGACATTACCACTGGAAAATCATGCTCCAACGTGAGTTAAGCTTACTATATTTATCAAGTTACAAGTAACAGCTACATCTTATTATTCTCATTTTATCACAGAAGCAACTCATGATAAACTTGTCATACTTTATTTTTCCCCTCCCTCAGAACACAGAATTAATAACATTATTTATTATAAGGGTAGTGAAGCACTGGCACAAGCTGCCCAGAGAGGCGGTGTCCCTGCAGACACCCGAGGTCAGGCTGGACAGAGCTCTGAGCTCCTGATGGAGCTGGAGGTGTCCCTGTTCATTGCAGGGAGTTGGATCAGATGGCCTTTAGGGGTCCCTTCCGACTGTAACAATTCTATGATTCTGTGATTTTCCCACCAGTAGAGAATGGCCATAATATTGTAGTAGAGGAAAGAATTGGTTTATTTGATCAAATAACCTTTTAATGAAGAACAACAGAATTTAGGTTTGCTTTTTTTTCCCCCCCTTCCCTTTTATTTTCTTAACTGCTAAACTGAAAACATACCACCAGGAAAACAGAATGATAAATCAATGGCAGCCTGAGTAGGGATTATTAGAGATTCCCCAGTTTTCCACTTTGATAGAGTGGAAATTCTTCCAACGTTGTCCAATTCTGAGCAGGCTGGCATACACATCATAATTTCAGATCGCTATTAGTATTTTGCACTACAGCGTTTTGCTTAAGTTTCCTGCAGCTTCAAACACTGCAGGTAGCCCCTTTTGTTTGGGCTGTACCAGCCAGCACTCTGCTTTGTGCTCAGCAGAAAATATCCCTCGTGTGCCCAACAGGAACAAACTTCTGATGCTTTCCTGATGCAGGCAGCATATTCTTGCTACCATAAACTACAAAGGTTCTCAATGGCTTCAGCTGAAGTGGTTTGCTTTACCCACAAGTGAAGGAGGGCTTCTTTCTGGCCCAGATAACTGATAATATCAATATAGAGAAAATAGTTAAAGGTGCTTACGAAGTCATAGGTGCAGAAATGAAAAGATAGCATGATTAACCTGCATACAGTCAGAGAGAACCTTCTGGTGTGATCTTATCAACAGACTCACTGTCTAATCCTGGTGAAGTGACAGTCTGGGACTATTCTGTGTTCCCACGCTTCACGGTGCAATAGATACAACTGATGAAGGCTCCAGCAGAGAAGACCTGAGGAACAACCTTCAAATCTACTCCAGCTCTGTCCTTGCAGAACACACCAATTCCTCTGTCCCAGAAGGCTTTAGAGGATCTAAAAAGATTTAGCTTTCCAAACTGACACTATTTCTATTCCACCTATTTCCAGAAGATAATCTCAACATAAGTTTAGCTAGAAGCACAACTGTTTCATTTCTGCACTGCTTCTCATCACCTTCTCTACCTGATCGCCTTTTAAACAACCCCTTGTCTCAAGGAGTGGTAAAATTTTCCTTCCCCTGTTCTCTGGAGGCTCATTAGCCTATCCCAAGGTAATAAGGTCTCTTCACAGACTAAAAGTGCAGTGAGCCACATCACCAAAATGGGGCAGTCTTGCTGTTGTTCTCACTGCTTATCAGTTTAACTTAGAGAAAACTTCCAACAAGTCGATTGTATTCATCCACACCTGGAAAGCATCAGCACAGCGTAAGATAAATGGCTGAACAGGAGGAAAACCCTTTCCCTTTTGGCAGCAATAAGCTATTGTATCAACACAAGCTAGATGTAGGAGTCCGTACCTTACACTGAACCTTACAACCTGCAGTAATCCTCATCTTGTTAGAAACATATGGAGTGCTTAGGTGTCTATACTTGGCACCATGTGGTTCTTGCCTGAGAGCAAACATGATAGCAGTTAATCACTGAGGAGCTAGAAATCCCCAAGACCTTTCTCCTGTACTTTCACCTATATAGCATTTTCTCTCCTTCCCTTCTCCCACAGAAAGGCTTCCTAATCCATGCAATCGTGTACACATCTTTTCCTTTCTGCATCATTCTTCAAGAATTGCCAACCCCTTTTCCCAGATGGCTCATAAACAAAAAACACTCAGTGTCAGAAGTGACTTGGCAAGGCTCCAGAAGACATAAATGAATATCTTTGAAACTCAGTTGCATTAAGACCTGATTTCTTCCCCTACGACAGGCTCTGATAACAGGGGCACTCTTACTTCAAGTTTTTGCCAAGGGTCTTGCTCACAGCTTTTCACATGAGTCTGAGCAACAGGCAAGTGAAAAACCTTGTTCTGAGAAAGGTCAAGCTGTTCCGAGCCATGGTCAAGCTTACTCCTCTTGCCCTCTGGCTTTAGACAGTAATAGTACTTGAGGATTTCACAGAATAGTAACCAACCTGGCACTCAAAGGCATCCGTTCAAGCTTTCTCCTTCTTCTGAAGAGTTGCCATTCAGCCTGGATTGTATCATTCTTAACCTCACCTAAACAGGAGTCACTGGGAAACCTCAGAGAAATATTTACTTCTAGGTTTAACTGGCTCCTGCTGAGCTCCTAACTAACTCAAGAGCTGCTGTTTTGTCTAGCAGTCCTATCATGAGAATTGAGTAACGCTAGTATGCAAACACACTGATAGCTTAGAGTACGTCGCTCAGCTAGTTTTATGTGAAACATTTCCACAAAACACATAACATCTTTGGTAACTGACATTAATAACCTTAAAAGAAAAAAAAAAAAAACAAAATGAAGAGAGCATCTCAAGGGTCTCAAGGCTCTTCATTCACCCTGCATGAAGATTTCTACAGTTATGTGTACCTGGTATAAAGGGATGATATATCAAGATAATATTGAAAAAAACGTGGTCACCTACAACAGGCAGGTGGTTGGTAAAGAAACAAGACTGTAAAAACAGTTTACCTTCAAGTAAGATAACCAGCAACAACTTTCCTGGTGTGTTCTATCCAGGTTACTGATAAAGCCAACTGGAGATGAGCAATAGGCTTGGTTCACAAGGAAAATACAACAAACTGAAGTTAAAGCAGCTAGAGAATTGCTCTTTCTATTGACATTTTAAAAGAACTGGATTTTAACACAGCGAACGGGCAATATTTAAAGCAATAAAACCAGACTGGATGGGCGCATAAAAGACTAGATTTTAGAGGCAACTAATTCCAAGAGAGTCAGCAACATGAGAAGGAAAACCGAAGGGATCCCACATACCACTCCTTAATCACAGATGAAGATCACACAAGGCTTTTCAATAAAGTCTCGGATATTGTGAAAACCCTGATGTCTCATAAGCAAATAAGCACGGGGATACAGATTTCAAAGGGGAGAAAGTTCTGGACAGCGTAGATACTGTGACAAGACTGTCAGTGATGTACCATTCAGATATTCAGATTACACTTTTAAAACAGCAATAATAATAATAGACTTGTAGGCGAAGAACAGCCACACTTCAGCTCAACAAGGTGGCTCTCCCTGCAATGCAGGACCCTCACCTTGTTGTAGAACTCCTGCTCCCTGGGACCTCGAGGTGGGGGCTGCAGCTGCTTCAGGACAGTCCCATCCGGATGCTGCAGTATACCTAGAAGAGAAGCAGTTCCTTCAGGGACAACTTTCATTTTTTTCAGAAATAGCAAATGCACATCAGGGACAGCCTATTTGTTCAGTTCTACTGGTTTTCAGTACGTGCACAGCAGAGAAGAAATTGGCAGCTCCCACAGAAAGCCCTTAGCAGAGTTTTGCTTGCATTCCTTTTTTTCTAGCCATCAGATGACTTTCCACGTCTAACTCTGCTCAAGGCCAACACAGTAACAGGGAACTGACATTAAAAGTTCCACCCAAAAAAAACATTCAGTTGACTATGGAAGATTATACAGACACTCCCTTTTTAAATAACTGATAAGTTGCTTTTCCAGCAACACTAAGAAGTTGAAGTTAAAAGAGCTAGTACGAAGTTTAACACACTTCTTACAAGCTACATTAGAAACACATGGCCTGTGGACAAATTTCTATACAAGCTTCATTGAAAGAGCACTTCTGCATTACTGGAACTAACATCCCTGTAGCACTTCACGCTAGTTAGATACTACTGTTTGTATCACCCATAGTTACAACACAACATAGACAGCTTCATCTCACCCAGGCAACCATTTTCATCATGCCCCCAAAGAAGCACAACATCCTCCCCAGACAGCCTTAGCCACTCTGCTGCTGAGAAGCTGCATAGGAAACTCAGTATCAGAGGATACAGACAACACTGGAGAAAAGCAATTGCATCTCTGTGAAACGCGCTCTAAATTTCAACATCGCCAGTTACAGGGGAAAAGGGAAAATCCACTTCTGGAATTGAAATTTGCTCCTTCGATTTAATCACAGCTTTGCATAGAGTAATTTATTTTGTTTAAAAGGAAGATAAAAATATGTCAACTGCGTCCAAAATAAGTTTCATCACCAGCTTACCACTTGAGATGAGAAGCAGCAGAACAAGCCAGGCATTTTGTGCCCCCAAAAACAGTTTGTAGTTGTAACAGCAATTGTTTTCACCTTTTGGAAAGCATAATCTCTGAATGGGCAATGTCGTGCAGTCTTGGAAACAGAACAAAATCTGCAGAGCCCAAGATACTTATTGTAAAACAACCACAACTTACAGAATTTGTTTATTAGTTGGTTATGCCAACAAACAGAGTGGTTTTAAAAAAATTGTGTAGAGCGGCACTCAAGTTGCTTGCTAAAAGCTGGGCTTTGTACTATTTTTCTAGTTCTGGAAAGCATACAACACTAACTATCACATCTTCAAGACACAACAGCTTCACCCTGTGCCCTTCCATATGCACCAGAAAGCACTTAGCAAAGTGCACAGAATTTCTGCAAGACATGTTTTGAACGAATTACTTACACTCACAGCACTGAAAATGGTTTTATAACGCACCTCGAGATCTACACATTAGCACTAGTGATAAGACAAGAGGACAATCTACAAGGCAGAAAGACCAGGCAAACATTCCTAGAAGTAGAACCCACAAACTGCTCCACTGATAAAGAGAAACCTGGACTTGGAAGCCAAATAAGTGCTTTCCACCAGAACGCGGCACTTTGGATCAAGGTGGATGACAAGAGATTAACATAACATGGTGTTGTCTGAAGTCCCCTTGTACTCAGGATTTCTTGACTGAATAGAGCTCCTTCCCTGCATATGCAACAGAGACATGCTGGAAACTAAAGACTCATCTTTCAGCACTCACCACAAAATCCAAAATCTCCTCCTGATCTACAACAAGAGATACCACCACCTGCAGATCATACTAACGTAAGAACATTGGTCATGGCTTTGTTTTAGGGTTCCCGGAGCTCTTTAGTATACACAGGGGAAGATTTTGTTTTAATAAATGAATTGGCAATTTAACATTTCTGAATAAGAGTAAGAACTACACCAAAATCCAAATACTGAAATACCTCAGTAATATTTTTCTACTGCTCTGCATGCTAAGCTTGTGAGCATACCGAAGCTCAGATCTTTAGAAAAAATAACCAATACATACACAGGTACATTTCCAAAAAAAATTTAAAAGATACATTCAGTCCACATTCTTCACCTGTTTTGCACAAAAACGCTCAAAAAAGTAGCGTATCTCATCAGCTCCTACCTCTTCCTGCCTACAGCCCAAGGCAACTATCTTACGTACTATGGGATTTGCTCTCTTTGGGGGAAGGCACTACTGAACAGAACATTCAGCCACGCATCACTCCAAATGCCCAGAAGTCTGATACATGTGGTGCAGGGAGGCTGCTGGAGCCCTTTTTTTTTTTTTTTTTTGCACAGCAGTGACAGCCACAGGAAGTAAATGGAAAAGGGAAACGTTATTAGAAAGGAAGAGAACTGACAGCTGAGAGATTTTAAGGTATACTAAAACAACAACAAAAAAAATACTTTGGATACCTTCAAGTCCTCCATATGTTTGTATGTGGGGACAGTAGGGAAGCTGAGCCCAGAGAACAACAGTGACATGCAGGAAGAAGCTTGGCAAAAGAAGGAAGGCTCTGAGTTTCAACCAGCAAATAGTTCAAATACAAATGCCAACGGGGTACATCCTTCAAGGCACATTTGTCATGTTTTGTACATAGTAACAGAGATATCCAAATAAAGAGGAGTACTGGTTTTATATTTTTTCATTTTTTAAAATGCTGAAGTTTTAATGAGGTAGGAAACAGAAGAATAGAAAACTGCAGGAATGGGCGACTACTGCAGGAAAAGACAGAAAAAGCAGTGGAGAAGGTACAATACACACTGATCTCCTTATACAGACTTCCAATTACCACAGATTCTGGTGCACAGATCATCTGTGATATTCCTTACCAGTGCTATTAGTAACTACGTATATCCTCACATCTGGCCACTAGCTTCATAATAAAGACACCACAGGAGCAGCACTGCGGAATTATACATGACCCTATATCTTTAGCATCTCAACTGCCTGTACTCCTACAAACATTATCTGTAAAGACACGAAACAAGAAGATTCGGTTATGAAAATAAGAGAACTGTGAGTACCACGGAGCAGCTTTGGTCTTCATTAAAACACAAAACTCAAGCTCCTAGGGTGAGAACAGCAGGGATAGAACCCCTGCAAGAAAGCATGAGTCTTGCTCCTAGATCTAGTGGCTCTGGCTTTATCTGATCCATTTGAGCCATGCCCACAGTATGGATGCTGCACCACCCAGGTGACAACAGTGATAAGAAGTGACGTGCCAAAGGTGAGTCCTTTTTGCCCAACCCCACTCCATGTTACAGAATATGATAAGTGAGGTAGACGTACGGGAGCGACTATACCCCCTAGATATCTATTGCACTGGTGCAGCAGGGGCAGGGGACGAGAATTACCCTGCTGCACAAATTATCGGCACCAGGACACACCATGAACACGAGCTGCAGATAAGGCCAGCTCACGGTGCCATCACCACTGCAATTCCACCCACTGACAGCGAAGGGCTGGTGAAGTTCAGCCCTCGGCCTGCTCAGCTCCCATGGGCAGGGTTCAGAGGCAGCGTAACAGCATGTTCCCCTTACAGCTATTCTCAAAGGTCACCTCGGAAATTGAATGGATGTGTACGTTTGGCTCAGAGGCAGGAGTTATACCCGACTTGATGTTTCAGAAAGGTGAGAGCACCCTTTGGCAATGCTGGCTCTGCACTGACCGCTGCCTCTGCTGAAAGGAACCTTTATCGGAAGGGCCAGCACCTCTATCCTCGGCCTGAAATCAAAATGAAAATCAAGAGCTGGTGGAAACATGCTTTAAAAAACCCTACATCCTCACAATATCCATACCACTGTGCTGCTCATTAGCCACCACTCTAGGCTTGCTTGTACGTACCACCAAATTGGTAACCACCTCACAAGTTGTCCCTTTCCATGTAAATTCATATATGTGTTTGCGGAGAAGTGCTTGGAAGGTGATCAGCTGCTTCGGGCCCCTGACACGTGCAGGCATGTGGGCCACCTGCGGCTCAGTGCCTTGGACGCACCTACCAGGCCTCCAGCACGGCTCCCTTCACTTCCACCTGTTAAGGCATCAGGTCAATGGAAGCCGAACCACGGCTGCCAGGAGCCTGCCAGCCAGCTCAGCGGTCCTGACGCACCAGTGTCATCAGAGAACGACCAGAAGAGAAGGGAACCACCCCGGGCCCCTCAGAGCCCCCCGGAAGCAGCAAAGCAGGCACTCGACCGAGCCCACCGCCGTTACGTAACCTCGCGCAGCACCGAGCGCCGTCCGCGCCGCCGGGCCCGGGGATGCCGCGCCGCTCCGGGCCGCAGGTAGGCAGCGACGTGAGGAGAACGGCAACGCACCACCCCACCGCCCCCCGGTCCTGCTCACCGCCTTTATCCTTGCCGTACATGTGCCCGGCCACCTGGTGCGACAGCGGCACGCAGCCGTTCAGCCCCCGCCGCCGGCCCCCCGCCGCCGCCGGCAGCACGGCCACCGCGGGGCCCGGGGCGGCGCCTCCCGCCTGCTGGGCCGCGGCCTCCTCCGCCTCGCCGCGCCCGCCGCCCGCGCAGCGCCCGCACCCGCCCTCGGGGTGCCCGGCCGCGGGTGGCGCCGGCCGCGGGGGCTCCGTGGCCATTTCCCGAGGGGGAGGGGAGGCGAGCAGCGGCGGCGCTGCGCCGGGCGGGGCTCAGCGGGCGCTGCGTGCCAGGGCGCGAGCGGCGAGGTCCCGCGGCTCCATCACCCCGCTCCCTGCCGTGCCGAGCCGAGCCGTATCGTGCCGCCCACCCCGGCGCTGAGGCAGCGACTGGCGGCGGCACCGCCCCGCTCCGCCCCGTGCCGCTCCGCCTCCGCCCACCGGAGGAGTGGCGGGGGCCGCCAGGGGTCGCCGCCGTCAGGCGAGGGCCGGGGCCGGGGCCGGGCCCGGAGCTGCCGTACTGCAGCCCCGCCTTAGCGGGTGCCCATAGCGGGACGAGAGCTTGGCTGTGCGCCGGCGCTGTGTGCGCAGAAACGCGGCCCAAACCCTCTCCAGATCGTACTGCGGACACCCGAGGTTGCCAGGCCGCGGGTCACAGAGGTCGTTTTCTCTCCGTTGGGCCCACAGGGCTCCAGGCAAACTGAAGCACGCAGATAGCATGATGCCTCTGAAGTGGGTAAGAGTCTTTTAAAAACGTCTAGAGCGCTGTCTCAGGCTCGAGGTCTGGTGTCAGGACTGGATAAAGGTTTAATCTCTGTTCTGAATGCTACCACCACGGGTAGATGCAGCCCTGCATTCACTCACAGCACCGCGGAGCCCAAGTGTTTAATGAATGTTTCTTTTCCCTAGGGTTTACATCAGCTGTGTTTGCCACCATGTAATCCTTGCTGTTCCTTTTGGCTGTTTATTTCCTTTATAAATCGTATTGAACTCTGCAAATATTATACTTTCGCTTTTGACACCATGTTTAGTATTAGTAGGGCAGAGGAGTGGGAAAACAAGGCCGGAGATGGAAAACAAAGCAGATATATGTAATTCCTATAAGTCTTATCCAAACTGGCTGACGTACAGAGGAATCAGCACTGACATTTGAGGAAGGGCGGTGTGGTGAGCTCAGGTATCACACGCCACATCTTTCCCACCCCATAGCTGGGAGACATGGCAGGTGACTGGGAGAGCTTGGTGGAGCCTGGGGGATCCATGTTAGTTCAAGTATCAGAGGAACAGGAAGGTCACAGCAGAAGTGAGAGTACTGAAGTAAGCTGACCGAGAGGAAAGAGGATGGAATATCAATCTGTGAAAGATTAGCCCCATGCAATAGTTTGTTTCACTGTCTTCACTAGCTAAAAAAGCAAGGTCCATTCTGAACCAACAAGACTCAGGAAAGTTATGTTTCTCTCTTTCATCACTCGGTAGCATCCAGCTTTCAAGATTAGGAGTCAGATGGCTGCAAGTGCAAGCTCCCAGCTTCATCTCCCCAGCGTCACGTTTTCTCAGGGAGATGCTGACGGAGGAAAGAAACACCTAGTGCAGTTTGGTCAGCCCTTGCACAAAAAAACTTACTGATGGGCACTGTGAAAAAAAAAGGCACAAATGGTTTGTGTCTGGCAGGAAGAACGGCCCCAGTGTCAGCAACAGCAGCTGCTGTAAGGCTCAGATGTTGACCTGAGCCACCGGAAAGATTTTTTCCCCTGCAGTACAAGATGCTTTGGCTGATCTGGATCTCAATGCAGAGAGAAAAAACATCTGCCATTTCAGACTTGTGGCAGTGCCCATCTAACAGTGTGATCTACATGAGCCTGAAATCTCACTGGAAAGAAAATAGCATTAAAAGGTTAAAAAATTGGAATTGCAAGGCTCTTCAAAAATCTAGTCCTGAATGAATACCTTCTAGATGTCCTTAGAGCTAACAGAAGTGGAGCTGGAGGGGATGAAAGAAATACAAAAGCATGAGTAATTGGAATAAGTAAACACCAACTAGATCCTTTATCCTGGTGTTTGCTTTAGTCAGATTTATGCATATAGAAATCAAGTGACGTGGGACTCGGCTCACTCATTCCACCCTCATGCTTCAGCACATGGAGTTCACTAATCTAATCTGGAAGCTTATCCTAAAATAAAACAAGTGAAACCAAGAGAGTACCAAAACAGATAAATAATGAACTTCTCCACAAAGCATGATTTTTGTAAGAAAGCTGAACCTACTAGCAAGATTCCCAGGGACACTTCTCAGCTCAGAGCTCTGCAATTGCACTCAAAGAGAAAGCGAAAGAAGCTGCAAATGGCCCCCAAAGCACAGGCAGGAGACGGAATCCAGCAACAACCGAATGCATTTGGCAAAAAGTACACTTAATTCTGGATTGCTCTCCTCTTTTGTTAGAGAACAATCTTACCTCACTTGGCCAGATGAAAATGTAAATACCAATAATGTTTAGAAAATACTACACACGCATTTATTTTGCATGAGCTGCTGCGTGCTGCAAGAGGGTCTCTCACTGGCAGATTGCAAAGCTCCGCCAAACTGTGTTAGGAGGAGCAGAGAACTGCTTTCTGCTGAAATAAAGCCCTTCAGAACAGCCAGTTAATAACTAACCACAAGATGCACAGTAGTTTAGTACAGGAAATAAGCTCACACTCTGTGGAAGAGCAGGGGGGACATTAGGTAAACAGATCGGTGCTGCTGGATTTTGGCCAAAACACTCACACTCTACAGGGATGCTGACAGCAGGCACTGCTGGGTTTTTTGCTGGCATGGCTCACTGCCACTTGTCCTCTGTTTTGCCCAAACCACTGCTCCTCTGCCAGGCCCATGTCTTCATGGCAAGGTCTGAACGAGAAGCAAATCCTGCTGCCCGCAGAGCCACTTCCTGCAGCACACGGCCACGCTTGCGTAGCTTCTGACGGCCAAAAAGATTGCAACAGAGACGATGAGGACTGAACAAATTTGTGGTCCTGATAAAAAACGTCCATCAGCGAAAGCAACACTTGGAGAGAGATGAGAGCATCTATGGCAGTCCTTCTGTCAACAGGAGGGCCCAGCCTGCTCATACAGTAGACATCACTGCAGCAGTGTGGAAGTTGTAGCCGTGCTGAATTTCTTCTCTTTTTCACAGCAGAACACATCCTCTTAAAATAGCTTAGGGTTTTTAATCCTTTGGTGAATTCACAGTAGTTCTATGCTGTCTTTTCTGCTCCAAAATGTCAATTACCCTTGCCTATTGTAGCTCTAAAACTTACTGCACTATCCCATTTTCTTTCCTAGCTATAGCCTTTTCATTTCAGCATCAGGTCCCACAACAGGAGCCTCTCTCATTAATATTTTATTTGGTCGTGCCTAATGCAACCTCTTCAACATTACTCTCCACCCCAGCAACCAGGTATGCCTGGGGTTTTGCAGTTTGAAAACAGAGCAAGGTTGTCATAAAACAGCCTACACTCTCCAGAAATAATACAGAACACTTCAAAAATTATTTCAAAAGTAATTTGCTACAGTTGTGCGTTTTCTGGACCATCTTTTCTACAAACTGAACCACAGCTTTGGATTTTGAGAAGTCTGTTTTGTACTAGAAATCTACATGCTTTCTCACATAACCTCATATAGCAGCAGACAAGGACTCACAAAGCTCATTTCAATAGTTTCTTCCTTCCTCAAAGTTGTTAGACATTTGTTAGTTGACATTAGTTGTTAGACAACCCAGCATTGGCAGATGAACTTCCCTGTGGATCAATGTAAGATAACACATGCATGGGAAAGCAATCCAAACCAAAGCTTCCCAATGCTGCACCTGGAAGTAGCTGTCACAGCCCACGAAAGAGATCCTGAAGTCACTGTTGACAGTAGTCTGAGATCATCAGCTCAGCGTGCGTCAGCAGCCAAAAAAAGCCAACAAAGTGTTGGGCAACATCAGAAAGAGCGCTGAGGAAGACAAAAGGCACCATTTAGCTGCTTTGCATCGCCTCAGCATGCCTCATACCAAGTCCAGCTTGTGCACTTGGTCTCTCCCAGAGGATAGGAACATACCCTTAATTAATCAATGCAGATGTTAGAATTAAACCGTGGTTTGTGACAAGCTTGAATTCGTGAAACATGTTTTTGCTGTGTCCAACCCCAGAAAACAGCAACAAGAGAAGTGTAGCTTTGACATCGTGGGGCAACAAGTTACGCTTCATTCTGAAGTAGAGGCATTAGCCAACGTCTTTAACACTATCTCCTGATCTCATGGATTACAGGTAGCTAAAGATTACTCCTTTTGCCTTTCTAAACACTTTTCAAGTGCAGCCTTCTATCTCCGTCAGGCTGTTGCTCAGGTTTTATAAATGCATGATGGCATTTTACCAGTCACATCTTCATGCTTTAGGGTAACCCCAGCACTTGATTTAAGATGATTAACATGCCAAGAGGTTTATTTAAAATGCCTCTGTGTCTTTCCCTAGAGGCTAGTTACACTGCCTCCATCTGCAGTAAAACTGAACACCTCTTTATTGACTAAACCCACTGCCAACCAGTATTTAAAAAAAAAAAAAAAAAAAAAGCCTCTTCTATTAAACAGTGTTTTGCTCCTTACGTTTGTCTGCAAATCAACAGAATTTCAACCCTTAAAAAGTAATTTAACCTGCACAGATGCTGGAGCCAAGAAGGGATTGAAAGATCCTGACCACGCTGTTTGAAAAGAGCAACAGATTTGATCATTACTGAAGTGCAGGTCTGCTCTGGCCATCATCTAGAGCAGGAGTGCCAGCTGTGAACACAGTGCATCTTAACCATGTTTTATCTATGTATGGTTACACTTGCCAGCTGTAGAAAAGTATTTTGAGAAAAGTTAAGATTTCACAAGCACTTCAAGAGGAGAAAACACAGTAACTAAGTTGTCTGCTGAAGGCAGGTAACCCCTTGGGCTCCGAAGAGCAAGTTCTTGGCTAACAAAACCACTCAGTCACCAAAGCTAACGAAGAGGCACTTATATATCCTATGGTTCACTCTAATAAGAGGTATAGTGAAATGCAATACACTGCTTCCTTTGTTTTAATTTATCATCTGTTGCTTCAGAAGTTCAAAGAAAAGCCTAATTTGTTAAGAGATGTGTTCAGAATGGGGGAAGAGAAGCCAGCTGACACAGTTTCTTTGCAGTACCAGTATTTAGTTTCACACATACATTGTTATCCTTCCTGCTATTATAAAATGTTCTTCTGTTACTGGAGTGAGCAGTGGTGATACAGCACTACTGATTCACCTTTCAAGGTCTTAGCATGCTGTATAACACTTAAAGGAAAATCCCAGTGCAACTGCTACACAACTGTGTAGAATCAATTTCACAGACCCCTACTTCTGCTGCTGGCTGCCCCAAGAGCACCAGAAAGAGGTCTGAATCTCTAAGGCATCCCCAAGGTTTTCGTAGGGGCTGTGGCTAGCTTTGCTGCTGGCTGCTGGTGGTAATAACCAGTCCTTGGATTCAAAACCCACAAGCTTCCACAGATGAAAAGCTAGTTCATCCAAGCGTGTTTTGAGGGTGCTCTTAGATACCTGGGCTCAGAAGGACAGCAGCCTGAAAAAATATGCATAAATAGATGCACACACACAACCACGTCCACAGCAGCATTGCCCACGCCAAGCCCCACCAATTGCATAGCGTTCGGCTCCTCCTAGAGGAGCGGTGCGGCATCGCAGTGCTGGTCTCTGAAATCGACCGAGCTTAATGGTGCTCGAATTAACACGTACAGAAAGTACCTCGTAACATACAGCTGCCTTCTCTTCAAGAATTCTGATTCTACAAACACTTCAGTATTCGGCATTCAGACTACTCTGATGTCAGAATTAATTGCTGCAAAATCAATAAAGTTGTTCACCTTACCAATAAACACGTTGGAAAATAATGATGTAGAATAGAAATATGCTTTTACTCTGGGGCAGAAATCCTTTGCTATTTTAACTATGAAGGACTTCTACCATATTTTCAAGTAAGAGTTTCCATGTGATGTGAAGATGCACATTTGCAGAATAATTTCCTGAAGGTTTAATCTTGGCAAAGGTCTAACCACGTCATACTTTCAAGTGTTTTTGAGGAAAGCACTGAAAAGATTTCAGAGAACCCTGGATCAGCCAAGCACTCAGACTATCATAAGATTATAACCTATTCTGGTATGTAGGCAAAAAAAAAAAAAAGTAGTACTTTGTGGTGCTCTTCAAGACTACCAGCAATTTTATTTACTCAAATTCAGGCATCTCTTTTCATTATCGTGTTCTAACAGCTCACATATACAAGTAGCAGAAACTCTTAGGTACAGTACAGAAAACTGTATGTGCATTGAAATAAACCACAAACACTTGATGTCAACATTCTTCAATGTGACACTTCACCAAAACAAACTCACCAAGATGTACATCAGCAAAGATTCTGCCCCTGCATCTTCTCCTCTCAGGGAGAAGAGCTTCTCGTGGAGCCCACTTCCCTGATGCTCAAACACCATGAAGTGTTTTACTGTCAAACTCAGAACAGTCTTATGACTCAGAAGACCCATTTGAGATTTCAGGACTTCATCTCTTAAAACACGAATGCAATTTTCAGTGAAATTTCATTCCTTCCAAAGCAGCCAGACTTTGCTGCTAACAGGAAATCTCAGAAGGAAAACCCAACCCAGACACAGGTTTATGATTACAGCAGCACTGGAATACAGCACTACTTACAGCGCAATTCTTCCTCGAAACAAACAGCACACCTATGAGAACACACACATTACAACCTTGAGATCAAGATGAGTTCAAATGTGTTTATATGAAAGAAATACAGAAATATCCAGTGCCATATTCTAGTAATACAGAAAGAACTTTGTTTTGGATAAAACAAATGTATTTGATAATTTAAGATTAAAACAATTTTCCATATGCATCAGTACTTGGCAAAGTAAAAAAAAAAAAATAACAGGTACCTTTAAAGTCAAGACAGGAAGAGAAAGATGAGACTAAATATATTCAACCACAGCTTCTTACAAGTAGAGGTCTCTCACAGACAGTAGTTGACCCCACTAGAGTACTCTACCTGCAAACCCTCCTTCCTTTACATCTATGCTGCCTACTCTGCTTTCTGTGCCTTCTGCCAAAGTTCAAACTGCTGAGCTAAGACCTCAGCCTCTGAAAGTCTCACACTGAGGATAAGCAAATCATTTTCTCTAATCTTAACTGGTTGTAGCAAACATACTCTTAACAAAAATACAATTCCTACTGCCCCAATGATCTGGAAGAACCTTTACGGTTAAAATTTCAACTTCTTGAGAAGACGTTTTCTCTAGCTTTGAGGTAGCCTTTCTCTCTCCTGACATTAAGAAGTGAATCTTATATGTGCTGCAATTATGCCAGTGGACCAGGTTTAATACAAAACTGCCCTCTGCCACCACACTCTTTGGGTTTTGCTTTGTAGTTATTTACACACTGATAAATCAAAAGCTAATTAAGGAGACCTGTGGCCATTAGTGCAACTGTGTTAGATAAGGCAGATGAGTGCCATACAAAAGGAGGACATGAGTCCTCCTTGCCTCATCCTTCTTTTTCTCCATATTTCTGCCTGTCACCAAAGCCTGACCAAGTTTGTTGTTTTGGTAAAATTGGCTGATCCACATTAGCAGTGAGCCCAGGACAGCAGGAGCTATTTAAGACACAAAGAGCCTAAGGCCACTTAATAAGGAAAGGTGTGCCTGCTCCCTCTGCAGCAGTGGGAAGCATCTTCTGGAACCAATCAGAGCAATGATGAAGCAGTGGGTGGGGTTTTACTTTTTATTTTAGCTTCTGGAATAAATCAGCATAGCCTCCCTGTCCTGAGGTCTGGGGAAGTTAGCTCCACTGTCAGAGACTGCAAAGGAAACTAAGGCTTTCTAGCAGCAAAAACAACCCTGGAACCCTTCATCCATCACTCAGAGCATATCCTTCCACTTGTTTATTGAGAAAGCTGTCATAGAGATAGTCTTCCTAATCCTGCTCTGAATACAGGTCTGCAGTTCTGGTAGTACATTCATGATACCACACAGGAGTAGGGTCAAGTTTCAACACCGCTGTAAAATCAAAGGCAAAGTTGCCCTTTAGCCCCATCGTGCTATAAGCATTTTACACTGTCTGTTCCTAGTTAGCAATTTTAAGCGTGTTCTTTTACAGAGCCCACACAAAACAGTAGTGTAATAGGCCAAACATAACACCTGTGGAAAATGCAGCATAATTACAAGTTAAGCTGCATTTTGGCACCATGATTTCTCTCTTGCCACTGCTTTTTAAGTGGAACTCTATCCAGACATATAACTTTCAAACCTCTCAAAAACATTAAGATCTGCCTTCTGAATATGACTTCCGCTGAATGGCCTCATACATTCTGTACGTCAGTTTAGCTTCATACTCAATGAGAGTGAACACACACATTACAGGACAAAAAATTTAAACTATGACTAGTTAGTAAATTATGCACTGTAGTGATTAAAACAAGACAAGCCCCAGAAAAAATTAACATGCCTGATGTATAAACTACACCGGAAATTCTTCAGTGACACGACAATGAATTTGTGGCTTTTCCCCAATTACAAGAGAGCAGAGGATTTGTCAGACATTCATTTTGCAACTTCTACTGTCCACTCTATGCCTCCTTCCTCTTGATGATCAGAGGCCCGACATTGTCGCCAGTTTCATCGTTGTGCTGTGTGTGAGAGCCATCACACAGCGGGAACTGAAAAGAGAAAGAACAAACACATTAAGTACACTCACCTGCATTGAAAGTTCATTGGAATGTATTCTCATTAGATCCACTGTGACTGCAGATTTTAACTTTCACTCCAGCATTTCAGGTGTCCCTGAATTTTAGCTGAACACTAGTTCTGTCCGTGTGTGCAGAGAGTGAACAAGAGGGTTGTTAGAAAAACAAAGCAACTCAACTCCACTGCTTTTGGTGTTCCAGCCTCAGGTCAGCACGAGGAAAATGCAGTCCAAGCTGACCTTCAACTGTAACCTATCTGGAGTTTCTTGCTCTCAACCTTGCCCAACACTCCATTTTCCTGAGCCACAGCAAGAGCTGACTGCAGTTACAGAAGTGGGAGAGGAAATGAAACAGAAGTAGATGCTAAGCTTTTTTCCCCCCTCCAGTTTCTCTTAACATGTGATGAGTAAAAGGACAGCTTCCTTAGATCATCTCTTTCTTAAGAGACACACCGACTGATTAGTCTGCCACCAGACAGCTAGAGTGGCAGGCCTTCTTTGCTTAATCTGACACAGCCAGCTTATCTCACTGACACAAAAGTCCACTTGCAAAAGCTGGATTCTACATCAGGATTTTGACCTGATGATGGAAATAAAACACTTCCCATTTGCACAGTTATTCATCAGGGGCTTGTAAGGGTAATACAGAAGAAGTAATTCAAAGAAACATTAGTTCAATCAACAAAACTGGAACACGCCAGTCAGAGCAGGACCCAGAGGGACTTCTTTAGCCAGTTGTAACTGCCCAGGTCCTGGACTGCTCAAAACCACTCTGCTCCCAGCTCTTTTCATATACAAGAGCCAAAGGACATTCTGAGAAGCAGAGAGAGTTAGACCAGACCCCAGCACTTCTCAAGGATGTGTTTTCAGGGCTGTGCCCGCTCTGCAGAGGAAGCTGTAGAGACAATCACATATATTGTACCGGTATTAGCATTCAGCTTTTATTTTGTTTGCTTAGGAATAATTGGAATCAAAGTAGGGCGTTATTACGCTTGTGCCCTTAGGACATCAATATTCCCCTCATGGTCACCACCAAACCAACTTTGACATCCTGGTGATCCCAGTATTCATGCCCAGTCATAGCCCTTGATTAAAATTAACACCCAATCACCCATGCTTAGCTAGAATAAGAGATTTCCATGTATCACATAAAAGCAATATCCTGAAGACAACATACTAGGGAGAAACAAATGTTGTCAGAGTACTAAAAATAAAGCTATATGCCTGCAGGGTAGGGTGGAATCAGAGGGAGCAGTGAAAGTTTTTGTTTTTCCACAGTTACAAAATGTCAAAATGCATGCTATAAATGGCAGGTGAATTTTCTAAATAAAGAACCCCCAGATTCTGGAGAACAGTCACGTAAGCTGATTCACACAGGAACTTCATTGTCAAATCAATTATTAGTGACTCAGTGAGTAGGTACTGACAGCCATTTGGCAGAAATTAAAGCAAACAAGAACATACGTTCATGGAATACTCATCAGCTTCTCACCCAGATGTTCCTGGACCAGCTGTTTCTCCATACAACACCACAGCCTATCTGCCTTTGCAGAAGCACCTACCCAATTTACATTAGACACATCTCACATGTCCCAAGAAGACAGGCCTGCGGTCCAGCTGCAGCAACAACACCACTTCAAATTTGCAGGTGACAAAAATGGTGGCATTCATAAGCGTCAGCTAGCATCAAAGTGTCTTCAACAGCTACCAACTTGGACTGCTTTGTATCCTCTGGGCCAGCTGTTCTCTAAGCCACTAGCTCCCAGAGGATGGAACACTAGGCACAAACAAGCAAGCTGCATACAATAAAAAGCACCACATTTTTTTAGGGCATCTACTTGGTCACCTTCAAGACTGAAGCTGGGCCTGACACAGCATGTTTATCCTTGTTTAAGATACAGCAGGCTAGCAACAGCGGTCAAAGCTCAAGCCCTGAGGAATTGTGCAGTGGTCTGCACAGCTCAGTTTATTTCTCTTGACACTGAACAAGTCTGTTTCTTTTGATGCTCTGCAGCAGCACTCAGCTGGCAGCCTGGGGACTAACACTGGTTTGGAAGACACACAGATTGCACATAATTACAAATAAACCAATTAAGACACCCCACCCCTCTCCTTCTAGATCAAAAGCTTAGAAAAGCTGTTTTTGATCTGTTTTTGAAGAAAACAGATGCTCTAACTTTAGACTAATTACTGTTTGGTTTTAAAGCAAAACTCTTGCCTCTACACTGATAATTTTTATACAGAGGATTTTTCCATGAAACTCAGCAAGCAGTGCTATGAAGCCCCTGCAGAGCACAACACTGAATAGGAAAGGGTCATTTAAAAAAAGCTACCTATTGCCCACTTTGACAGACTGCTGCATCCCAAGGCAGACATATCTGAAGGTACCACAAGCTTCAAAGAAATAAATGCTTTCTACAAAGGGTAAAGTAAGCATTAGAACTTTGGCCAGCACAAGTAACAACAAACTGAAAAAAAAAAAAACCACCACTCCTTTGAAGTACTCTGTTTCAGAAAAAACAAACCAAAAAAAACCACACAACTGATGATTAACTTTTTTTTTTTATGCTACCCAAAAACACCCTCCTCATGTGGACCAACTGTTTCTTCCCAGTATAGGAGGAAAACCATACCAAGCTAGCTGGAGTTCACACACACCATTAGCACACTGAAATAACCTATGGTGCATAATGCAACAGGTTCCATTAACAGCCTCGTGCCTCAGATCAGGCTTAGTCTGCTAAGACAAGCTTACACAGTCAAATAATGCACATTCTAAGAACAGACTCATTATACAATATCCCTCACCTACTTTTAGCATGAGGTTACAGCAGCCTCGGTAGGACAGTACGTTCCTGAACCGACAATGCCCCTCAACATATGGCAAAATATACTTGATCAGATTCTGATTTCACACAAAAAAAGACTGTATCAAACAATAGCTAGAATAATGGCAAGAGCTGCAATGCAAACCCTACATCCAGACACTGTCTTCCATTTCTATTTTCTAGAGGAGGAGGTATTAAGTATAAATACCAAGTGTCAAGTTAGGATTTTTTATTTCTTTTCTTTTTGGCACAAGTACTGAAGGAGATGCCTACAGTATTTTAACCTGAATTAAACTCAAGTCCAGATACTACCACCAACTGCAAATACTTACAGCAGCTTTTTTTTTTCCTCCACCTCTCTCTTCTCTGAAGCTGTGGGACTCAGGGCAGCTTCCAGCACTAGTATTTCTGGCTCTCAGTTGAGATTTAACCCACACATTAGCACCTCAACTTAAAAACAGCTTTTAAATGTGTGCCAGTTGTAAACAGACTAGACTACTCCCTCCACTTTTTCCTCATTACAGATCCCAGAACTAGTGCTACATATTGAGATCTCAATAGCATTCAAGGTCACACATCTAACTCAGATTTGAAGCTGATCTTAACGCCATTTCTGAAAGTCTAGGTGTGGTGCTTAACACTAAAGTTAAGAACTGAGACACCTTCATATGCAACCAAGTTGGACGAACCCACGTCTAGGTCAGACTCTTAATTTCTCAAAAACAGAGTCTAAAAGTATGCCAGCATAGTTTCACTGGCTTTTCTGTAGGACTACCCACAAAACTATGGGTTGCAAAGACAAATGCTTAAAGTCCATCTGTTAAGATTCTTCAAAAACTTCTGGCCACCACAACTTGTTTTTGGATTACCTCCATCACCACTGGAAACAAATTTGCTGCTGTACTCATTTGTGTGGCAAAAGGCAGCTCTCTACAGTACACAGCAATACTGCAACAGTAAATGCAGGACAGAACAGCACCACCACCATTTGCACAAGCAAAGCTCTTCCCAAACCAATTTTGAACTCTCCCTGTCCACAGGATTTAGTGTTGAGCTCAAGCATGTCAAGTGACGATTTGACACCAGCTCTAGTATACCAAGAGACTTCTTAATGTTTTGTTTTGTTTTTCCCCGCATAAACTAGAAGCAAGGAATTTTCTGATTGACAAAGTAAGCTTCCAACTTCCTCCAGTAAAAGGCATTTAAGGTCCTCTCAGACTGTGGTTTCTGAGCTCTCCTTCATCTGCCAACAGACCAATAATTTTGGATAAATGTCAGTGGCAAAATGGGATCTGATATTTATGACTGATTAGTCTATAGAACAGCTCTCCTTTCAAGTGAAACCGCTTCTCCAGAGCCACAAAAACATTGTTTTCGCTATTAGCGCTGATCTGAAGGCTTCACTCCGCATAAATCTACATAGCTTTACGGACTGAATTACTGCTACATCTCACTACAGAATAGCTTATGTGAAAAGAAGCTAGTTTCTGCTAAATTAAGCAGTAAAATGGTTTTATTGAAAAAATGAATAAATTTTCCAGTGCTGTGGAATGTCTCTCTTACCTTCTTAGATCTCCAGCAACGACAGTACACAGCCTTGTCTCCCAGATCTTCCATATCAAATGCATGGACTACCTTGGGGTTATCCTTCTGGATATGGAGATTCACCATTGCCTTGCAGCATTTGTCTTTAGAGATAAATTTTTTGTAAGCTAGATACCCAACAGCAGCTGCTCCAGCAGCTAAGGAGACTGCAGCAATCCATTCAACTAGAACAAAAAGAAGAAAATAGACTGAGTTTGCTGACCACAATATTCTATTAAAACTACTCCCAGTAGTAAATGTCTCCATGCTCAAGACAACACCTCCAACTTTCCAAGAGATCTTTCTGTTCTCTGGGCGAAACACAGCAATTTGGAACAATGATTTTTTATTTTGACACACACCTAGTTAATCTGCTCCTTTCTACTGACCAGAGCTCTCTCTCACCTCAGTCCCTTCTACATAAGGGTGATTAAAGTGGCAGGGTAGTTTGTTTTTTTGGTTGGTTTGTTTTTAACCTTTTTTTCACCAACCTGTGATGTCAAGGTTGGAGAGTACAGTGATTCCAAGTTCAACGCATTAAACTAACTATAAGCAAAAAAGCCTGTGTAGTGTTTCAGTTCCAGGAAGGTCACTAAAGACAAACACTAAGCATCAGCAACCCAAACAGATCCCTCCAGAGTATGGGTACTGAGTAACTTTTTTATATAATGCATGCTGTCACCAAAAGAAGTTAAGAGGTGTTTGGTAATGGGGAAATTACTAGCACTCCACAAGAGTAAGAAAAAACAGCTTAGATTAAAAGCCTACTGTGGTGGTACAGGAAAGAACATGGATCCAAAAGGATTACATTTAATGGCACAAATTTAACCAGATTAGGTCCTGGCTCTGTGAAAGCATTGCCATTAAAACCACCATTACCTCCCACCTGCACTTCCCCCCCCCGTCATCTCTGAAAACTTTATGGTTTTGCTCAGTTATTATCATTTCCTTTTCTACAAGGAGTTTTCCTATTTTTTGTAGCTCCATTGTTTTCTCTCTGCCTCATGCCAATATCCTGGACTTTGGCCTAATGGTCCTGCCTGCCCTAACAGCAGCTGTTTTGTTTTGCTTTTTATCCATCGCTTCTGTATGCACGTGTACTCCTGACATGTATGAAGAGAGTCCAGCTGACTCCACAGAAAAACACATGAAACAGGAATTTAAGTTTTAGCACATTTACACAGCTTAAGAAAACTAGAACAGCCTTCCGTTAGGAATTTTTCTTTTGCCCTTCAAAGTCCATATTGCATTAGAAAGATACCAAGTCAGATGGTCTCATTGGAGCAAGAGACACTAATGCATTGAATTTAGGATAAGGAATCAAAAGCATTTGTTAGCTCATACTGCTTTCCATGGCCAGCACACCACGCTGATCCACAAGGGTCTGGATGTAACACAATGTGCAATTAGTCAAATGTCTATATGATGAAAGCAGACCTGTAAGATCAGGGAAGGGGGATAGGCAACTTTGCTAACTGTCTTATTAGGACAGAACAAGATACAGAAATCTTTTGAAGTCATTTTCTTTGTAAACAAAACAAGAGATCAGCAGACACTGAGGCTTCCCTTGCAAATGAGGGACAAACTCTCCTCGTAACTGCAAGGTGACGAAAGATGGTTTTCTGCATCTTCACATCAAACAATTTAAGGCATGTTTCCCTACTTGGAGCATTCTTAAAATAAAAGACCCAGAGAACACACTGTGTTCAAGTGTACAGTGTTTCTCCTTATGTTCTCTTTACAAACTAGCAGAAATAATGCATTAATTGTAAAGGTGTAGGGTAAGAACTGAGGAGGTGAAATTAAAGGAGAAATTTCACAAAAGTTGATTTTAATTTAGCAACACAGTCTAAACTGACCTAAGGGACAGTCCCTGCTCACACAAGGCAGCAGTTCCCCAGGGAAAGCCACCACAGAGCCCACAGCACCCTTTCACCTTGAGCAGATTTCCAGGAGCGGAGCAGGGCTACAGAGGGGAGGAGGTACCCAGTCAGCTCACAGACACACCGGACTGTCAAGTTTAGAGTAACTTCACATTAAGTGCAGGTATAACAATAAGAGGGAAAACAGAGGTATTGCCCATAGCAGAGATTTCAGAAAAGCAGCAGCAGGAGCAAGGACTGCCCAGGACTCTAACTGATGTGCTCCCAGTTGATCAAGTCTTAACTGTAATTTTTAACTGATAGAAGGACAGTGATAACTCACATTAATTCCCTTGGAGGAACTCAGGGAAAAGAACAACTCTAATGATGCCCAGTGGCGACTCCCAGAACAATACCACTGTTTACGGTGCTACACACAATGGAAGCTGATCTTGTATTGCACCCACCCCTAGTCAAAAAAAAAAAAAAAAAAAAAAAAAAAAAAGCCAGAGAGCAGAAAAGATTCCGGACATGAAAATACTCATGCAACAGCCAGAGTGAGCTGGAAATTCACAGGCCTTCCAGCACATCCAGAAAGAGCAATTCTGTGCATCTGCAGCTAGCCCAGATCCCTCTGGCAAGGTAATTGAGCACAGTACATTCAGCGCAGCAATGAGAGATCATTAATTTAACATACCTGTCACCATACATTTCAATTATGCCTTACTTCTTTTCCTGAGGGACAGATTGATCTACTACACACACAGGCTGACTGTATATAAACAAACAGCTTAATATACTTCTTCTTATAATAGTTCATAACAGATTTTCTTGTTTGCTTTTCACTATATTAGTTTTTATCATCGCTTCTCTGGAGCTGTATCAGGGAGGAAAATGCTACCAACCGATAACGCACAAAATCCAAATACCTGAAGCTGCCTATCCATTACATTTCAGCATCAGCTCAATAAACACCATTGGAGTTTATGCAAGCTATGTGAACAAGTGCAGCGACTCTCATACTGGGATTGTCCAATAAGGGTTCAGAGTCACCAAGTCACACTGTTATCCACTGCTTTGTTTCAGAAACAGATTTGGAAAAGCTACAACGCCCGTTTCATCCTTCAAGCTCAATCACAGAACTGTTTGTGAAAGAAGACACTTTTCATAACTTTTTTAACCCCACATCAAGAGGCCTCCAGCACCAATTCCACAGTTTTCTAATAAACTCCTGAGGTCAGACACGTATTACCTGAAGTTGCACCTTGACACTGATGAGGAACATCAAGTTTCTTTACTTTTTTTAAAAAATAAAACAATTTGTAGCGACTTCTGAGTGATTATTAAACGAATCCTTACTCCATAATAACACTGGAACACAGTGTTACAAGTCACTACAGGCTCACTTCACATGGGAAAAAAAAAGTTTCAATGCTGTAATGGTTGAAAAGGTTTCAATCGATAGCTGGTAACCAGTAGACAAGTTCTGGCTGATACTCGAGAAAAATTAATACACAAAGAAAAGAAGAGAGATGGAAGGAAGGAAACCCACATCTAAGCAACACAGTCCTGAGAGAGCAGAAATAAACAAAGAAGCAAAGGAAGCAGAAGACAAGAACGGCTAAACGCCAATGATGGGAAATCAATTTTCTTCTCCACTCTTGGCCATATTCTAAGGAACAGGAGAGCTGGGTCACAGAGTTCTGCTTCCTTCTCTCCCTCTCCAGCCAGCGACTACAGTGGATGTGTGCCGATACGGACTACAGAAGCACTTTCCAGATCCGCCACAGAAGTCGGACCGATTTTATCTGCAGGAAGTGCTGCGTTTACCACCCGCACCGACCAACACACGAGCAAACCGAGATGGTGCTGGCCCCACCAGCAGCACACGGTCCTCCTCACCACACCTATCGCTTTACCTCCCACGAACCGGCCGCCGCTGAGGGCGCACCGTTCCGCTACGCGCTGGCCCGAGCACCAGCCGCCAGGCGGAGCCCCGCCCGCCGCTCCCCAGCGCCCAACAGGCGGCAGAACACATCCTCCTGCCACCGCACAGACCAGGCCCCCCCCTCCATCACCAACGCACGGGAACCGCGCTAATTCCCTCAGGCTTACCGCCTGTTGATCCCCACGCGCACTCAGAGCCCTGCCCTGCTCCCACAGCCACGACGGCCCTTCAAGGTGCCCCCGCGCCTCGAGCGGGCGATCGGCGGACCCCTCCCCTCACGGCCGGCTACGAAGGACGCAGGGACGACAACCCGCAGGCTTCGAGGGCGCTCCACCGCTATTTTGTCAGCAGGGGCCCGGCGGGCGTGGCGGCGTCCCCTCCTCCTCCCCTCACGCAGCCCCCCAGCCCCGCGCGTGCCCGCACCCCTACCCACCCCGCACGGCGCCATTCTGCCCCAGCCCCATGGCTCCCGCTCCACAGAGGACACACGCAGCTCCACAGCGCGCATGCGCCCCAGCCCGCCCCTTGAAGGTCTCTGCGCCGCGAAAGGGGCGAGGGGAGGAGCAACGCAGGGTTGCGGTACCTTGCAGGCATGGAAGCTGGCGAGCGGGTAGCGGAGGCGTACACCTTCGGGCCGCGAGGGGGCAGTAGCCGCCGCGCTGCCGCACTCTTCTCCGACCACGCTACCCAGCGTGCCCTGCGAAGACGGACACAAAGGGCCCGGTGCCCCTCCCCGTACTGTTACTTCCCGTTCCGCCGGCGCGTGCGGATGCCGTTCGTCTCCCGCCCCTCCCCCTTCCCCTCCCCCGCTGCGCTCTTCGTTGCCGTCGCCTTGCGCTCCCATGGCGTTGAAGCGGATACAGAAAGTGAGCGGGGTTGGGAGGGGAGGCCGCCGAGCTGCTGCTGCCCGGGGGGTTCGGCGGGAGGGCCGTTATCCGGTTGTCTCTGTCAGGAGCTGGGTGGAGGGGAAGGCTGGGTTTCTCGGAGCGCCGCAGTCGTTCTCCCTGCCCTGAGGGGAGCAGACGCAGGGTGGGGAGGGCAGAGGGATATTGCAGAAGCAGAACTCAGTAATGCCCAGTTAACCCTGTAGCTAGCTGTAGAATACCCTACAGGAACGATATGCGAGGGTTTCTGCCGGGAGTTGGTAGTTGCTTATCTGTAAGTAATGCCTCCTGTTTTATTATGTTGGCCCATGATGTCAGAGGTGGATGTTGGTGGTGTACTAGTAGAAGTTGAACCTTCCTGCCAATATCGTGTGACGTTTTGTTGTGATAGATGGCCTTACAAAATGGGGTATATTGTGGAAATGCATATGAAGCGAAGGTGCGTCACTGAATTCCTCCATGCAGGAAAAAAATGGCACCCATTGGCATTCATTGATGCTTGCTGAACTTTCGTGGAGACCAACCAGTGGGTGTGAGCACAGTGAGGCTGTGAGTGGTGTGTTTCAGTAGTGGCAACAGTGGGTCACCTCTGCTGGCACAGATACTTATGAGAGCACCACACAGGCTCCTGTTCGGCACTGGCGAAAATGCAGAGCTAATGGTGGTGACTATGTTGAAAATTAGTGTTTTGTAGCTGAGAATTTGCTCTATCAAATAGCATCATTGTGCTTTTTGTATCTATTGTAGTTTCCATGGAAATAAATAGGAGGCATTACTTTCAGAGCAACCAACACATAAATGACTAAGTGTTTTTTCTCTAGCAGTAAGTTCTGATATGCCCCTACGTGGTATGGTAATACTTTGTGTTTTCTTGGCTTTTTAATCACTCAGCTTTTCTCTGAGAACTTCTCTAGTCTTGTGTTTGGAAGAGAAGGATTGTTCTGAATACCTGCTTTCCTCTAGCTTAGTTTCATTCTATTAAGATGAGCAAACAAAGCAAGTGGGAAATCTGGTGGTGTTCTGGTATTTTTTTTTTTTAATGGCTTGTGCTCTTCCAAATGAGATCTTGCTACAATAGAATTGTTTTCTGTATTTTTCTTACATTTTGCTTGTGTAAATTTTCTTTCTGCTTTAGTGACCTCCATATGTATCAGAAAGCCACAGTTTTCTTTAGTGTGACATTTACAAGCTCTGTATTCAATAGATGTGAAATTTATCCTTGAGCGAGTATTTCATGTCCTGTTAGTCTTTTTAGATTGCTCTTCTGTTCTTTGAAAGTGAAAAAGTGCTAACTCCAAGGTTGTATAAGATTTCCTGGTTATGCAATAGCTTTCATATGAAACGTGAAGTAATACTGGGGAAGGAGCTACTGAAAGAGTTGAGATTAGGTCCAAACCTGACTGCTTTGTGCTTCTAGTTTGCTGCAGAAATAACTACCATTCGGTTGCTTCTTCTCAGTAACTCCTCTCATCACTGTCCACTGTTATTCCAGAATAAATAAACACCACTGCTGGACCAATTTGTCAGCAGCTTGGCTCCAGAGCAGTTTTGTAACAAGTCACTTTCTGTGGAAGAGGAAAGTGGCAAACAAATAGAATTATTTCCAATGGAAAGTTGAAATGAGGAGGAAAAGTTAGAAAACACAAAGTATCTTGATGTCACTGTAGCTTGTAGAGCACTGCTTAAAATGATGTTCATTTAAAGCAATGCTTTAAATGAAGTCCTTATGGTTACCACCTCTGGAAATGGAGATGTTGTGATTATTGTGCCAAGCAGAAGATAATTCAGGCTGCTGGGTTATGTAAGTTGCATAGGTCAGCTCTGCTTATTGGTCCTGTGAGGAAGCATTTCTCTGAGTTCTTTCTTTACTTACCTAATTGTGAGTTTGTTATCCTGTCGGTTCTGTATTACATCTGGCAGGATGGTTTTCATCCTAAGTCCTGTAACTCTGGGTGCCCCTCTGGTGTTAATGAGGGGCTGATGTTTCCTATAGTTAATGACATAGACTATTTTGAACCACTTCCAAATGCTGTATTCTCTTGCTCTTGTTACCAGCTTAAAAAAATTGGGCTTCTTTACTTAGAGACTTTGAAACCAGCAATGTCGTCTTTGACATATTTGAAGACTGGTTTGAAAATAGCTGTTGTTTTTCATCTTGTCAGCATAGTGCTTGATTGTTTTTCTCCCGCTACTCAGTAAGAATGGAAGCGTTCCAACATTCAGATATGCTGTTGAACTAAATGTCTGTTTCAGGATGTGTTTCATATATGCGTGGATGGGCAGGACGTGCCAACTTACATCTTTATGTTGAAAATAACTTGTGTTCTGACTATAAACTGTTGAGTTGCATACTTTCTTTGGATGGTAATAAGCATACTAAGGAAACTTTTGGATCGGTAATATAAAATGTTTTCATTCACTTCCAGAACATCAATTCTGACATCACAGAATGGATTTTTCATTAGACAGCATATAAAAATAGGTTAAATCCTTTGTTACTTGAATAAAACTTTACATTAAAAGAGTTGTGATTAAGTATTTGTTTTACACTTACTAAACTTAGAAAGAAAAGAGAATCCTTTAATTTCAGTATAATATGTGCTTTAGTTGCTTTTCTTCAGGTGGTTCCAATCACTATTAATATAGGAGCTGTGGTGGATGTGTGCACTTAGTAGGAAGGACAGTGCATTTTGTGCAAGAAATGAGGAACGTAGCTGGGAAACTTAAAAACCTCTGTTTTAAATAATGGTGTGGGAAAAGGTTCTGGTTGTGGTTTCATGTATGTTAAAGAATTAAAATAGCTTCTAGTGATTCTGCCTGCAGTTTATTTCTGTCTCCTGATAGCCTGCAGGCTTGTTTAACAGTAAAAATGAGGAATATTTTTAGGACTCTTTTATTAGTACTCCTGCTTACTGAGTGTCCGTAAGTACTATGCTTAAAACATCCATTTCCCTGTTGTCAAAGTATCCTTTTCAATCTCGTGCCAGTGGCTTTGGAAGAGACAATATCTAACTGTATTTAGTGAGGCATGTAACTGCTTGAGCAGCTGCCCTGTCTTCACCAGCTTTACAATTCTGAAGTATATTCTATAATATACTTCAGCAGTGAGCACTAGTCTGTACAGACTTCAGACATACTTCCACCTTTTACAGTTTATCATTACGTGTTTTACGTCAGTTAAACTTGATTTATAATTTTTTGTCTCACACTGTCCACAGAACTATTACAGTGTGTGTGGTGCAATTAATGAAAGGTGTTAATTTGGAGGCTTTGCTGTGTCCCTCTCCAGTAGCTGGTGATTAACATCTCTAACACTGTGCTTCTGTTCCTTTACTAGCAGCCCTGTGCTGGATCCTGCTTACGTTTAGGTTCTGCTGCTGTTCTGTAGTTTGGAACAGGAGAAATAGTTGTTGCACCTGTTAATTGCAACCAGTTGGTGGCATAGAATTAGCAATATTTTATTCTGCTCAGTAATTTTTTCAGTGCTTGAGAGGATTAGAAGATTTATTCCCACCACTGTCCTTAGCTTAGTTGTCTTCTCTGAGTCGATTATGGCTCTATTGGGATAAAGCATGGCATATGTTGGAGCTCGCAGAAGATGTTGCTCTGGTGTATGCTGTAATTTGCGGTGTTCGGTTTCCATTTAAAAAATGGGATCTAAAATGCCATGAGTTACAACTCCTGTTTTTAGCATATGTACATTCGAGTCTTGAACCAGCGTTTTCTATACCACTGACTTAAAAATATGGGTGTAGTTGAAGCCTTGGGACAACCAGACTTTACATAAGTCACGAAGCAGCTTTTCTACATCTCTTTACTCTAGGGAACCATCACAGTTGTTCTGTAGTTCAGCTCTGGACATTGGCAAATCACTCTGACATGGGGGAGAGATTCTGTCTGTCTCCTTAGAGCACTGCAAAAAGTGTAGGAAAGCTTGAAGCCTGCTGAAGTTGTACAGCTCTCCAGATGATTTATTTTGAGTGCAAAGCTTCAGCAGCAAAATTAACCAATAATAACAATAACCAATAATTAAGAAATAGTTACTTGATTTTTATCACAGCTTGATTTGAGCTGCTTTATGTGAAGTCTCAAATCTTTACAAGTAAACATGTTTTTATAGTGGACAATTGTCAGTGTCTTTAGCCTGAACAAGCTAGAAGTGTACACCTTTCTAGTTCCTACCAGTTTGGAAGTACAAGTATTCATATGAGTGAAGGAATTAGTGTGATTTTGTGTGAAAGTCTTCATGAAAGCATCCAACAAATGGAAGTGGTGGTGTAGACTTGTGACTCCAAGATGAGGTGCCTGCCTGGCAGCTGTGGTGGTGGGGCACATGCACAAGGAAATGTGTTCACATATTTTAGAGATGTTGAATTTAAACCTTTTTCCCCATCGTTGCCTTAAATTTAGTAGTCAAATATAACTGCCTTAAAATGGGATTTTTAGGTTTTGACTCATCCCTTTTGGTCACCAGTCTTGTGCATATTACTTTCTTACTCTTGTTTTTACCGTTGCTTTTTTACATAACTCAGTCTGCTCTTGTTGGACCTTGTGTTCCAAGTTAGAGCAGACAGTGGCAGGAATGGTTCATGCAGTCTCGTGATGCCTGGAAATTTGAGACTTGTTGACTTCTTGTGCAGGCAGTGACTTGGCTTTGCATAGGTTACCCTTCTCTGTACTGCTTCTTCATGAAATTTGAATCCACAGATAAAAAAGCAACTGCACTTGTACAGGATTCTGCTCTTGCCTCTTAGGCCAAGCCTAGGCAGGGTGCTGCTTCTGGAGCAGCGTAGGGTTCCCCTGAGTGATGAAGCTGGGGGCTGGTAGTTCATCCTAGTTAGCAGCCTGAGCTGTTTTAGTATAGCAAGGAAATCTCTCTTGTTTTCATTCACATAGTTGAAGGAGTGATTTAGTGAAGCTTTAATGTTACTACTTGCTCTGAAGCGGCTGAATACTGTGCTTTTCTGTAAATCTGGAGCCAAGAGTTACCTGTAAGAAGTGTGCCCAAGTTGAGGTGCTAGGCACCTTGTCCCTGGTGAATGAGGTGTCTGGAGAATGGCACTGCGAGTTGGAGCGTTCACTGGGTGTTGTTAAAAGATAAATATATCCTAGCAGTTGGAAGTGCAGTTTTGACCCTTCACCTTGTGCAAAAGGTCTGACCATACTGCACTCATTAATTTTACTTGAGGTAAACTTGGTGCCTGTTTAAGCCTTGATTTTTATTTTGCGATAGTATTCTTGATGGATGATTTTTTTTTTTTTGAGAGTGGAAATGCGTCCTCTGTTACTCCTCCAACTAAACTTCAGGAGGCGTTTGCAGACTTGCTTATGTTAGTTACTGGTTTAAATGTGTATGGTCTTGGTTATTGGTTGGGCAACTTAGGAACAGTGACTTAACACATATCTTTTAGCTTATTTCAATGCAAGTATTTACACAAGACTTAAATTTACAGCAGCACAGTTCCTAGCAGCTTGGAGTTAGAGTAAGTGTGTAGCTTGTTCTTAGTATAGTAAAACTTTAGATATCAAAGTTTTAACAAAGATACTGAGTTAAACAAGCAAAATGAACTACATTAATGCCTGACTTGTTTTGTATTTGATAAAGATGACTTAGATGAAAAACTGAGCTGTTTCTGTACTATTAAATAACAGTCCTAAGTTACACGGGACAGTGTGAACTGTCAGCTGACACACAAAAGCTTCTCTGAACGCTTCTCTTAAATTCCAGCTTTCTTCAGGATTTTCTGTTAGTCACTTAGAAATAAAGCATGTAGGGAATTGCATCAAGGTACATTAAGTAAGGTGTATAGCTCCTATTTCTGCTTTTTTCTCTTGTTCACTTAGCATCCTTTCTTACTTCATAAGCTCTCTGCAGTCATTTTATGAGCTGGTTTAACTCAACGAATGTGCATGGGTTAGGCCAATATGCTAATCTTTTGTCAAACCAGAAGCTAAAGGAACGGTTGGATGAGCACATACATTTCTAAATTAAGCACAGAGTTTACAGAGAAATCAGTTTTTTTCTTTATGTTTCTGCTTCAGTAGATCCAAACGTATTATGAACTTGGTTACAACTCCTAAATACTTTCAGATATTAATCTATAGCATGATATCATCTCAGCTGCTAAACTATCTGGAAGAAATCTTTCCATTATCATAGGGCACTTCATGTTTTGGTTACTTTCAAATTGTTCCAAATCTACTTAATAAAACCTCTTTGTTTTGAAGTGGCCCTGCTGTGTGGTGTGTGTTTGTGTGGATAGCTGCAAATATTTGTGTGTTTCTTACAGGAACTGAGTGATCTGCAGCGAGACCCCCCAGCCCACTGTTCTGCTGGACCTGTTGGAGATGACTGTAAGCTCCTCCTGGGACATGGCCATGGAGGCTCACCTTATTTCAGTTAAGAAAAAGCTTAGAAAAGCTCTCATTATTTTGTCTTTTTGACTTGCAGTGTTTCATTGGCAAGCCACTATTATGGGACCTGTAAGTATAATAATTCATTCCCCCTTAGAAAGTAGATTTGTTTCCATTTACGTTATGGCAGTTTTCATTTGGGTTTCTGTTAACGTGGCAGTCAAATTCAGCTGTGCTGTGTGTTGACTAACGATTTGGGTCTTACATTGTTGTTTTTGGTAGTCTGGTACTAATTTCTTCTTGTAACTGATCAAAAAATCTGTCTTCTTGGACCTGAAATTAGGGATGCTTAATCAGTCAACTGCAATGCTTGAATTGGTGAAAAGATATTTTCTAAGATCATCATTTCAATTCTGAAAGGTTTAGCCATCTGAAAGGAGAAATAGTTTACATAGTCCAGTGTTGGATTTGCTAACTGTAAACAAGACTGGTATTGTACAGGGTGACTTGGGGGCTGTTAGGATTTAGGAGGGGACTGTGATGTGTCTCTGGCAAAAATGGGTGGCTTTTGGGAACTGTAGTCCAGTGATTTGTGAGTACTTCTCGTTTCCGTGTGAGAAAGATGTCACTCAACCCAAAGAAAACCTCTGAAAGATGTGATTTATGATTCTTGAAGGACGTGACACAAGAAAGGGCAACATAGCTTGAAAGCAGAACGTTCTAAAGGAAAATGGGCAAGGGTGTTAGCAAGAATAATGAATGAAAGCACAACCTGAGAGAAAGGGTGCTTGCAAATACCATGGCAAGAAGCTGGTATTCCTAGTGTTTTTCTTTTGAATGCAGTAGCTTTGGGGGAAAAAGCTTGTGGTTCTGATACTGAGCTGGAAAACTGAGACAGTGCTTAATCCAGTGAGATGCAGCATGGTGGAGAAAAGTGAAATTGTGACTCATTTGGGACTATTTCTGCATTTTCATCACAGTTCTGAAGCAGTGAAAGATCAGTGAGTGTTTTGTCAGTGGTGAGCTGGAGTCCGTTGTGATGACACAGCAGGAACTCTGGTGATCGCAAAAAGCTTTTCTATAGGTAGTTATACTTTTGCCATTGTTCTTTAAAAACCATGTTCATTCACATACTGAGTCATTCTGCTCTTGACCTTCTGCACTATTTAAAGGTGAATGGCAGAACAGCAAAGAATATAGGGTTACAAAAAGTTTGTATGCTGATTTGCCGCCAGTGATGTCTCTGTCCTGAATGACCTGAGTAAGGGAAACACTAGCATTTAAATCCCAACTTAAAGTCTTTTTTTTTCTGTTAGTTCACAATTCACCTTTCATATCTTGTAGTGGAAAATACTTGTCTTCACTTCAGGTTCCTCACATTTCTGTAGTTGAAAATAAGAGTGAGCATCTCTTGCCAACCTTTCTCAGCCCTAACTATTAGCATGTTATCCTTTGTCTTGATAGTGTAAGGAAAGAGGGATGCACATCCTGTATGTTTTCTGAGGGGCTGAGGGAAGTGTAGGACTAAAACTTACTTTCAGAACTCACTCATGATGTGTGTAAGTAGGATAACCTCTTCTGTCTGTGGGCATCATCCATTTTATATACCTTACCTACTAAACAGTGTGACTTTACCTCTGGCACTGAACTTGTCTTCAGCTTTAACTTTGACAGATCAACTTAGTATGCATGCAAGCAGCCATTTCCTACCTAATTTTAGGTACAGTGGCAGTCTCTTCTGATGTTACTTAACACTGGCTTCTTAACAGTACTATATATAGGCTGCCTTACATTGTAACTATCTGCATTTTGAATGCAAAAGGAGACGTCATAGTACACCATTTGTGGTTTTATATCTTCTATTCATCTCTAGAACTGCAATTTTTGTTGTCTTCTAAGGTGTGACCACGATATTTAAAAAAAAAAAGCCTGCATTTGCTCCCATAAGAAAACCCACAAAGTTCTCCCTCAGCTTAGCTGAGGTTGGATTCCTCTCTTGCTGTTTTAAACTTCTCGAGCAATAAGAGAGATTTTCAGAATTTCTTCCCTTAATTTGAACTTGAAGCACTGCTCTGTCATTTAGCATTGAGACTTCTTTTTCCAACTTTTCTAGAAAATAAGAATGAAAAATCTCTTCAACAGATGACTGCAACAAAGTTATTTCTCTCTAACTGTGTGCAACCTGGCCGTAAACCTGTGCACATGTTCTCTAACAAAATGCATGTTCACAGATTTGTGCAGGTCACAAAGATGTTGTGTGTTTTAAAACTCCCTGATGTCATCATGATCAACTGAATTATGTTGGAAAATCGTACTCTTTGCATCTGCAAAGAGAAACCACTTCTTGAGGTAAGTATATTTGTAGCTTAATGATGGAGGAAGATCCTGAATATAGCAGAGCAGCTATGGTGTTGGACGGAGGCAGGATTTGGAAGACCTGCTCTGATCTTTGTATTCCCCTTGGTGCCATGGAGCTGAGCTCCAGCAGCACCTTGCAGCCCAGATACTGAGGAGGGAGCTAGTTTGGAGCTGATGGATCAGCAGTTTTGTAGCTCCACCGGTCAAACACTGCTCCCTCCTTTAACCTCCCCGAAAAGGGCAGCACTCAGTAGCCATGTTGGGCTACTGCAGTAGTAGCCATGGCTGGCTCTACTGTAGCTTTGCTTTCCAATGGGAGGGTTCAGTATCCTTAGTACACTCTACGGACTGTGTACTGGGGATAAAAAAGTTTTGTATGATACTCATCGCTTTGGGAGGTTCTCTGCAATCTGAAGAGAAGCTCCAAAATAACTGAAATGTATTAATGGCTTTTCTTTTGTTTTTTTTTTCCAGCCTGATAGTGCATATCAAGGGGGAGTGTTTTTTCTCACAGTCCACTTTCCAACGGACTATCCTTTCAAACCTCCAAAGGTAAGTGCGTTGTCTACAAACTTTTGTGTCTATATCCTTGCTGTTTGGGGCTCACTTCTGTAAGTTAAAACCAGAAAGACAAGGATAGGGTACGTGTACAATGGGTGTTCATCTATTGTATGACTGAATCCTAAAACTGAGTGATAAAATGCACAACTTCACAATAGGTTGTGTTGGATATGGAAGATTTAATATGACTGGAACTGAAGAGAGTGTCAAGGATTCCAAATGCAATAAACAATTTGATGTTAGTTGCAAATTTTACTTTCTTTAATTCCAGATTGCTTTCACAACAAAAATATACCATCCAAACATAAACAGTAATGGGAGTATTTGTCTTGATATCCTGAGATCACAATGGTCACCAGCTCTGACTGTATCTAAAGGTAAGCTCACAGATGTGCTAATGGATCTATGAAATTGCATATGCTATTTTTTTATGTGTTGCTGCACTGTCTAAAGGGGCCAGTGGGAGCTCATTTATCCTGCATATTACAGAAGTGGTTAATTCCATTCGAATCCTTGTTATGAACCAGTATCTTGCACAGCGTGTTTGTACCGTCTCATTGTGTCATGTATTACATACATAACAAGGAAATGTTCTGAAACAAGTTGAGTGAGATAAAGTACAATTAGCCTGAAGTGTGGCTTCTCTATTATAGCTGACTGCGCATGCAGAATTGAGGAGAAATCTGTGAACAGAGCTGTAAAACCAAATGAATTTGAATGTAAACGGAAAAATTCCCTACTGACATGTAGGGGAGCCTCTTTGATTGCTTATTGAGTTATCAAAATGGCTTTTGGTTGCTTGAGCATACTTGTGTGGGCTGAGATCTTAATCACGCTGTATTTTAACAAGAAATAAATTGTTCTGATTTGCATTTCTCCAAGATGAATTTTAAGATGTAGCTGTTCTCTCAGTCATTGGTAAGAAAGTTATATTCTAATCTTGTAGTTAAATTTTCTCACATTGGTACACTATATTTTTTGGAACACCGGGGCTATAGTCTTTCTTTGGTAGGCATTTTGCATCACTTGAAAAGGCTGCTTCAAGTGTGGCTGCTATTGCTATTTTTCTCAGCAGTCTTCAAAATTCTTAGCCGTGCTTTTAGTCATATTAAACAAAGTTGTCGCTTGACTCCAAAGGTTAAGTGGTAGCACATCTTTCTTGTTAAGAGCTCTCTAAATTGTGCATCCAACAGCAGCAACAAAAAAATCAGTCGATTCTTACTGTAGCATCCAGTTCCCTCTCACAGCATATTTTTGATTGTTGAATTGTATGCTTTTAATATTAGTAAGTTTAGAGTTGAAATTAATGCATGTGCAGAAAGTATTAGAAAAATCAAGTATCCCAGGAGTAGCAGGAATTGAAAACAGAATCATGAGTGAGTAATACAATATTTCCCCAAATGAAAGTCACGTGTGTATCAAATAAGCGAAGTGTTCATATGAAGGAAAATAATTGTCAGCACAGAAGTGGAGAAGGATTTGCATGATAGCTTAATATTAATGATGATCTTAATTGCAGATAGAAGGGCTTTCTTTGAAAAAATATTTGTGTTCCTGAGTAGTCTGTAGTCTGTTCTGTGTTTATAGGCTAAAATATGGGAAAGAGATCATTACAAGTACAGGTGCGTGGATTGTGAGTTCTCTGGGCTGTTATCAGGTGTTGTTTTAGACTTAGAGAAATGATGCTGTATAAATATGCCTGAGCAGAACTGCTGTCTGAAAGCTTAATACTCATGTATTTGCTTTCCAATCTTCCTTTTTCCACTTTGTGTACTGGAATATATAAAGGACTATAGAAACCAAGTGAACCAACTTGTTTAATCTAGTGTCTCTTTTATTTAGTTTTATTGTCCATATGCTCCTTACTTTGTGATCCTAATCCAGATGATCCTTTAGTACCGGATATTGCACAGATCTACAAGTCAGACAAGGAAAAGTGAGTATAACACAGATATATATTTGTGTGGTACTTGCAGATGGTGATTGGCTATGCAACCTTTTAACTTTCTTGAAAAATCTCTATATAGATGTCTATAGGAGAGTATTGGATATTGAAATATTGAAAATGTCTATTAGTAAAATGACAAGCAGGAACCTGTAGGCATATGAAACTGTTAGGTATTTTTTTGTTCCTATTTGCATAAAGCTATCATACCGTTATGTTTGGTTTTGTTCATTTTTCATCGCATAGAAAGAGTAATTTCCCTGCTAGGAATTACTTGTTGCTACTGCAGACTTCTGGTTATAAATCCTGTGCATTTAGTACAATGTTCAGGTATGAACAATGAACCTAAGTTTGGGGCACAATTTTATAAATATGGGATAGAGTAGTACTTTGCTGTTCTTAGTGTTAAGGATCATTGTCACATTTGTTACAATTTATAACATCTTAAGGAGAGCAAGAACCTCTCCGTACTTTCTGGAACACTGTCGAACTTAAAAGGAAGTTTCTGATCTTGGGGGGGTAACACAGGCAGCAGATAACTGAAGCACTACTTGCTTGTGGACCACAGCTGATTTTGAATTGGGATGTTGTAACTATTATATCGATGTAAGCATCTACTCTGGAGTCTTTAACTGCTGAACATTCTGTATTTTCCACAGTTTATTTTTGAGGCTTGCATCATACATCATTCCGACAGAGGGTTTTGAAGTGCTGTGATACAGCTACCTGCCTGGCTGAACCCTCACAATATCAGATAATTGATGTAAAGTTCACTTGCAAGTTCACTTTTGCAAGTTCACTTGCAAGTGAACATTGCAAATGTGCCAAATGGCACATTTGGAGTTTTGTTTGAGAGCACTATGTTCACAGAGTGGCTTCTCTGAGCACTCCAACTTTGAGTAGCGACATCTGTGGATAGCCAAGGAAAGTGATTCTTAAGAGTTCATAGCAATTACAGGTGGCAAGAAGTTCAAGCCCTTTACTGTGCAGACTAGACTGTGTGGTTTCCAAATGTTCCATGGAGAAAATGCTACTTGTGAGACAAAGGTTTTGCAAACAGATCAGTTCTAGTTTACCAAGAAAGAAAGAACCTGCCACAAAACTGCTGGTGGCTGTGACGGTAAATTAGTCATAGACATGCAGCACATTCATAGACAGTGTAACCACAGTTTCTTGTTGAAGCCTAATCTACCTTCTTGTTGAAGACATGGAAGATGTTAGGGATTTACTTAAGGGCATGTTTTTCATGCTTAATACTTAAGGGTTGTGGGTTGTTTTTTTTTTTTTTAGTAGCCTTGATGTTGAGTGTTTTAACTGTTAAAATCTCTGCTTCAGATTCTGTGGGAGTTTTGTGATATCAAGAAATGTTTATTACCTTGTAGTTACCTAACTGAAAAAATATTTGGTACTTACGAGTTTTACTTACGAGTACTGAGTTACTGAAGACCTCTTGGAATGTATGGAAATAGCCTATTGATTATTGCACATCTTCATAACGATCTGAGTATTATTTTTACCTTGAGGACCAGATAGAGAAGCGAGGCAGAAGCTACATGGAAGTTTATGGTCTGGTATTCTTTTCTAGAGTGAGAATTATTAAAAGTCTAATACTATTGAATAATATAATTTGCTTCAGGAGTGCTTGGTCTGTAGCTTATATTGCAAAGCAGGTTGTTCACAAGTTGAACAAGTTGAACAAGCTGTGCCTCAGCTTCTACTCGTTCATTCCTCAGCTTTCGTTGAACCACTTAATAGTTGCTTCATCCTCCTGTTTTTTAGAGGAGGTGGACAATGGATATTTCCTTCTGCAACTTGAAATTTAATAATTGTTATTGAAAGTGAGAGAAGGTGAAATTCTTGACTATGGCTCTGTATTTTTATATGTTACCTACTACATTTTTACTGTCCTGTAAGATTTGGGAAATGAAAGAGAGGGCTGGTTATCTCAAGCAGTTATGTATGGACATGTTAGTATAACTAGAAATCCAAAGACTTGCATGATGACGTTCTTAGGAACAAGAGCAGTTAGTACAAGAGTTGGTGTGCTGATCTGGAGAATTGATTTTAGAAAACAAACCTGTCAGCATTTGCTCTGGAAGACCCAGAAGGAAGTGATTCTAGTCTGAAGATTAGGATGTTACTAAATACTAAGAGGCAAAGTTACAGACCCTCCAAGAACACCTGGCTTTAGGAATGCTAGTCAGCTTCATAGCAAAAGGCAAAGACGCAAGGCTTATACCTAGTCCACTTTTCAGGATATTTTCCTTTCAAGTTCTGAAATGAAGATGGAAGTGCAGAATGGAGAATGATATCAGTGTGTCTTCCATCCCCACCCTTTCCAACACTGCTTAATTATATTGAATTTTACACAACTTAAACGTGTGAACTTCATCAGACTACTAATAGCATACACATTTGGGAATAATTGGCAACCAATTCCACTTAATGTACGAGTAAGGGAATCAGTTGTGACATGCAAGTTCAGTATGCACAATGATAGGCTTCTCAATGCAAACCTGTAAGATTGGTTTTGAGTTTGAGTCTAAGTAGCTTTGATAGCTAGCCTTGAAAACCAAACATACCCATTGTGTTCTTCTTGGCTCTTAGGAATTTTAACCTCAAGTGAATGTTAAGAAGTGAAATGCTCAGTAGTATCTGTATGAAGTAAATACATGGCCATTGTCAATGTCTCACTAACAGCTCTTCACTGTAATGCCTTCTTTCTGCACGTACAGATACAACAGACATGCAAGAGAATGGACTCAGAAATATGCAATGTGAACTTGTGAAGACTTTTTCATATACCACAGAGTACTGTAAATCCTAGGTTGTTTTTTTTTTCAAATGTAGAAGGAAATGGAGCACAGTTTACCCTTTCAGAGTACCATCATGCCCCTTGAATATTTTATTTTTCCACCATGTAAGTGTGTTTCTGGAGCAAGGGAAAACTTCCAAAAATAACCTTATGACTGTGATGAGAATATTTATCCTCTTTGTATGCTTTGCAGAAGACATTTATTATGGTTTTTAAGAGTTGGACATCTGCATCTTCAGACTACAGGATCCTTAATGCAGTTGTAAAGCAGCCAAATTATTTTTGCTGGAAAAAGTAGCTGTTTTTAAGTGATGAATACTGTATGTGTGTCTTTAAGACATGTTGTCTGTTTCGTGTGTTTGGATTTCATTTTGCTAGTTCATTTATATAATTTGTATTTTTAATTGTATAGACTAAATATATTTTATTTACAGTGTAAGTCGTTTCATTTTAGACTTACTCTCTCATGCACAGTATTGACAATATACAACTGCTAGTAATGAAAGTAACTGGGATATCCTGCCTGCTGGGATATTCTAAAACCTGACTGCAGATTTCTTAAAGCCTAAAATGATCTTTGCACTGTAATTCTTTGTATGCTGATTATGGAGAAACACTTGTTTTTGATTCTGTTGCATACTTGACTTAATTTTATTGCAATGTGAACTAATTGCACTGCTATGTAGAAGAATATGTAACCTTTTTGTTGCGTTTCACACCTGATTTTTTGACATGTGGGCAACATAACACTCACAGGCCTTTTACAAATCTAAATGTAGCCTTTTCCATATAAATAAAATGAATTTTCTACTATCTGTTTTGGCTGTTTTGTTTTTTAAATCGTGCATATTCTTAAAATGCTTTCTCATGTTAGGACATCAAAATTTCAAGTATGTGTTTATCGTAAACAGAAGAACGGGGCGGTTTACTCGGCACCAGGCCTGAGGTCTGCTGATGGGTCCGGCCTGTGTCAAAGGGGGAAACGCATCCTTGCCCAGGAGCTGGCAGGGCTTATAGAGAGGGCTTTAAACTAGAGAGGCAGGGGGAAGGGGATAAAATCAGCCCTGCAAGAGGTGTGCCTAGGCGGGCATCGGGATTAGGGGTGAGGCAAGGGGCTCAGCTGAAGTGCGTCTATGCCAATGCCTGCAGCATGAGCAACAAACAGGAGGAGCTGGAAGCCTTTGTGCGGCAGGAAAACTATGACTTAGTTGCCATTACGGAAACATGGTGGGATTGCTCCCATGACTGGAGTGCTGCAATGGATGGCTACAAGCTCTTCAGAAAGGATAGGCAAGGAAGGAGGGGTGGTGGTGTGGCCCTCTATGTTAGAGACTGTTATGATGTTATTGAACTTGCAACTGGGGAAGACAACGTTGAAGCTCTGTAGGTTAGAATCAAGGGAAAGGCTGACAAGGCAGACATCCTGGTGGGGGTCTGTTATAGACCGCCTAACCAGGATGAAGAGACAGATGAGGTGTTCTATAAACAGCTGGCTGAAGTTGCGCGATTGCCTGCCCTTGTCCTCATGGGAGACTTCAACTTCCCTGATATATGCTGGGAATACAACATGGCGCAGAAGAAGCAGTCTAGGAGGTTTCTAGAGTGTATGGAAGATAACTTCCTTCTGCAGCTGGTGAGAGAACCTACCAGGGGAGGTGCCCTGCTAGACCTGCTGTTTACAAACAGGGAACGTCTGGTGGGGGATGTGGAAGTTGGGGGCTGCCTTGGTCATAGCAACCATGAAATGGTAGAGTTCTCAATTCTTGGTGGAACCAGTAGAGGGGACAGCAAAACGGCGACCTTGGACTTTCAGAGGGCAGACTTTGAATTGTACAAGAGGCTGGTAGGAAGGGTCCCTTGGGATTCGGTCCTGGAGGGTAAAGGGGTCCAGGAACGCTGGTTGCTCCTCAAGAAGGAAGTCCTGAAGGCGCAGGAACAGGCTGTCCCCCTGAGTCGCAAGATGAGCCAGCGGGGAAGGAGACTGGCGTGGATGAACAGGGAGCTTTTCCTGAGGCTCCAGGAGAAAAAGAGAATCTACCTCCTGTGGAAGAAGGGACAGGCAACTCGGGGAGAGTACAAAGAGGTTGCCAGGATGTGCAGGGAGAAAATTAGAAAGGCAAAGGCCCAGCTCAAAAAGCTGCAAAAAAGACATTGAGGCCCTGGAGCGTGTTCAGAGGTGGGCGACGAAGCTGGTGAGGGGTCTGGAGCACAGGCCTTATGAGGAGCGGCTGAGGGAGCTGGGATTGTTCAGTCTGGAGGACTCTATCGCTCTCTATAACTACCTGAAGGGAGGTTGTAGTGAGCTGGGGGTCGGCCTCTTCTCTCTTGTAACTAGTGACAGGACGAGGGGGAATGGCTTCAAGTTGCGCCAGGGGAGATTTAGGCTGGACATTAGGAAATTCTACTTTTCTGAAAGAGTGGTCAGGCGCTGGAACGGGCTGCCCAGGGAGGTGGTTGAGTCACCGTCTCTGGAGGTGTTCAAGAAATGTTTAGATATAGCGTTGGGAGACATAGTTTAGTGGGGTTGTTGGTGGTAGGTGGATGGTTGGACTAGGTGATCTTGTAGATCTTTTCCAACCTAGCTAATTCTATGATTCTATGATTCTAAGAAATCAAGCCCTGCGTCAGATACTACTTAGACCTGTGTTACAATTAACTCATGCTAGGTTCAGCCTAATTTGCTTAGCATGTTGTACCCGCTGCTTTCTGTAGGATTCCAACAAGTTGAATTGTGTATTACATGCATCCTTTTGGAGTAAATGCTACAAGTGCTTGAACATCCAATGTGCCAGTTAAGAGGGTGTATTAGCAATGTCAGAATGTTACAGTCCAATCTCACAGTTGAAGCTCGCTTATCCCTTGACTGTTACTTGACTTGCTTCATGTTATAAATTAGACCGCATCAAATCAAATCATAGAAAAATATTAATTCGAGTAAGCAAAAACACAAGCAAAACGCAGCGCTGGGCGGCTGGGGAGTCACAACTTCCGCAACAGCACGCAATCTGAGCGGGGTTTGAGTCCCGTCTTTTATACAGTCCTTAGTTCCTGTATACGTGACCTTCCAGTGTGGGCCGTTGCTAGGGGGTCGGCGTCTGGGATAAGGTTCGTAGTTATCTTCACCGCTTCCAGCGGTTCCGTTGTTGTAACATTGTTTATGTTTCCTGATGTCCTGACAAGGGGGCTTCTTACAAAGCAGTTCTCGATTTGCCTAACAGTTATCACCATATCAGGATGTTTGCCCGCAGCCTGTACACCCAACGGCCGGGTCGTTAGCACTTCCCTTTACAATGAACAAACGACTTTACATCTTATCACACTTCAGACTGTCCATGTACAAAACCAGCAGTGTTGGAGAGGGATGATCTTCTACAGTAGATGAAAGACAGAACAACTTGTTTCCTATTGTAGATTGTTCTCAAGTGTCAACCTTAGAAACAGGGCTAGCGCTCTGTACCTTGCAGGTGAAACAAAAAGCATCAGAGACAGTTGCCATAATAAACAACCTAAGATGATGGAAGTGTTTTTCACTGTAATGAGTGCCACACAGAGCCTTAGGAGTGGGAGGGAAGGATGCACAGTAGGAGCTTTGGTTCTGCCTGTGGGATCCTGCTGTCTGCATGTGTGCTGACTTACAAGTGTGTCTGTGTAAGCTGCTCTTTTGCAGGTGAATGTTACAGCTGTGCAGTATCAATGAACGCTGAAACAAGCTCGATGGGGAGTAGCTCTACTGATGTTTAAAATAGCTCTGTTCACTCTCGATTGTAAACTGATGGAATGTTTTGTGTTCCTATGAAAGGAGTGCTTTGTTACAGCGGGCCAGGGGCCTAGGCCTTCCTTTGCGCTTACAGTAGCGGCAGCGCCGGCTCGCAAAGCTCGTTTCTTCTGCCTGAGGGGTAACGGAGAAGTTGCGTTCGATGGTCCTTACGGGTCCCGTCCAACTCCGGATGTTCCGTGCCTTGTGCCTTAAGTACGTTCCCAATACCTCCATGAGCTGCGCACAACGGGAAAAGCACCTCCTCTCCGCGGCTGCGTGAGGCGGAAGCGCGGCCCTGAGCCCAGCGCGATTCCAGCACGGCCCGCTGCGGGTCCCTCCCCCTCGGGTCACCTTGGCGCCGCGTGGGGCGGTGCCTCCCCTCTGGCCGGCGCTGCTGGGCGGTGCGGCCGCCGCCGGCCATCCCGTGGTGCTCTGTGGTGTCCCGTGGTGCCCCGCGGCGGCGGGCGGCATGGCGGCGGCGCTGGCGCTGCTGGGCCGGGCTGCGGGCCTCGCCAACGGCGCGCGGAGGCTGCTCAGGTGCGGCGGGACGGGGACGGGGACGGGGACGGGGACGGGGACGGGGACGGGGACGGGGACGGGGACGAGGCTCCCCACGGTGCTGACTGTTGGTGTTGCGCGCAGGGGTTGTGGCGTTGCACGCGCCGCGGAGGTGGGCTGCTCTCGGGCCATGAGCTCGGCCGAGCGCCCGAAGCGTCCCCTCAGCGCCTATTTCCGCTTCCTGAGGGACAACCAGCCGGCGTTCCGCGAGCAGAACCCAGGTAGGGCAGCGAGTAACTTCGTTTTACGGAAGGAAGGAAATGTACAGGAGAAAGATGCTAGTGACAGCTTTTCTCGACAAAAACTAACTGAAAACACAATGTTTTCCGTTCTTGCTGTCTGATGTGCAGAATTGAACAGTTTGGAGCTGGTGAAAAAGCTGGCGGGTGTTTGGAGGGAGCTGCCGGCCTCGCAGAAGCAGGTCAGTTCACGTCAGTGTACGGTCAGCCCCATAGAATCTTAGGAGCTGCTTTTCTTGGTTGCCTGTCTTTTTTGTCCTGTTGTTTTGTTTTATTTTGCTGTTGTTGTCTGTTCATTTTAAAAACGAAATACAGTGAAACCAAGAAAGGCTTGTGTACAAAGGTTCAGATACAGAAACTACTTTGAAAAGAATCGGGAGCTCTAAGGCACTCAGGGATGGTATTTTGGTCATTATGCTGCCTTACCTTCAGTATTTTTAGCCAAAACGGATGACGGAAATCTTGGGCTGTAGGGTTGGGAACGCATCTCACTTTCCTATGAATTATAATTGTGGAAGTTTACACATACGTAATGAAGTACTGTCAAGTTCTGCTTGTCTTTGCGTAAGTTATGAGAGGCTTGAATTAATTTTTGATTAAAGGACCAACCTTTCTTACCTAATTGCTTATTACCCTGAGACCTGATTTTTTTTAACTAACTTCCTTTGAGTCTTGTCTAGTTAACTCGTTCTTTGTTATAGATAGTTGTGTTTCATTAAGAGTGGCAGTTTCAAATAATGGTGTAAAACATCTCTACAAATACAGTTGCCATTCATTGCTGTAAGTGCCAACTATAGCAAATTAATGAGTGTTTTTCCTTGATTCCCGTTAGCAGTTAGTTCCTTTCCTACCTGAACAAGCAATACCCTTGTCACAAGCAGTTGATGCTTACACCCTTTCTAAACTTGTGGCTCTGTGTGCCTTAGTACAGAGTTTGTCTTCTCATTGGTATGTCAGAAATGGAGAAAGGGATAATGCTTTTCCAGACCTACCTGGATGCTTGGTGCTCTGATTCCAAGGCCATGATTTTATGATGCCTCTATACTCAGTGTTTGTCAGAATGCATATGGGGACTGAAGTACTTGTGTGCTGCCATGGGTTTACATAGTGAAAAGGAATTATTTCAACTGAGCTTCAGCTTTCCCTTCATCTGTGGAAGATTACTGTTTCACTGAGCTGCATCTGAAGATCTGCCCAAGGTCAGATGCCGTGTTATCAGATTAATTAAGGTAATTAATGGGGTGCACCCAGGTTTTGAATCCATTCTTTCAAACCTATTCTGCTGATCAAACAGACTTAAATTTGATACTGCAGTCTATGAACTTAAGTTGTACAGTAGTATGTGATTTTTTTTTTTTTTTAACTAGTAGGTTAGAAGCGTTGGCTTCTAATCTTCAAGTGCATGGATTTGAGAATGCAGGCTACTGAAACTCAGCAGTGATGTAGCTTTTTGCAGAAGTACCTTTCTTACCTAGATGTAGGTGGCTTTGGTTT
>NC_034413.1:32527690-32584743 GCF_002078875.1 Numida meleagris | reverse complement strand
CGGTGCGAGGCGGCGCGCGGGGCATGCCGGGGCGGCGAGTCCTCCGACGGAGGGGGGCTGCGGGCGGCCGGCCTTGGGACGGGGTAAGGCCTGCAGCCGCCGCGTCCGTACCCCGTTCCTAATGGGAGTACGGCACGCGGAGGTCAGAAAGCGCGGGTACGAGGGGACCGGTCTGACAGGGACCCAAGAAAAGGCTGCAGCTAGATTGGAAAGGCGGAGATGTCCGCTCGGCAGGGAGACGTGCGCTGCGAGGTGGGTCGGAGCGCGGGGACGGCCTGCTCGCTGCCCAGGGCCGCGTCGGGGCCTCGCGGGGGGCGGCCGAGCCCGCGCCTGCCTGATCCCGCCTCGGGAAAGGAGAGAGAGCCTGGAACCGTCCCGCTGTTACCGAGAGATCTCCGCCTGGGTACCGGGAAGAGGTGCTCCGCCAGAGGGCGGTGGGCACGGCGCTGAGCTGCTGGAGTTCAAGGAGCAGATGGACAGCGCTCTCGGATGTAGGGTCTGTGTTTTGGGCATTCCTGTGCAGAGCAGGAGTTGGACTCGATGAGCCTTATGGGTCTCTTCCAACTTGGGGTGTTCTGCGATTCGATGGGAAAAAGCGAGAGGACAAGGGTACGTTGCTGTGGTGATCTCCTGTGCTCCAGGACCTCCCGTATTTCAGGGGAGCTGAGGGCTGGATTAGAGAGGGATGGCTTTGGGGAGAATGGGAAAGGGACGCTGAGCTCAGCGGTCTCTGACCTTGTTTTACTTTCCCCTTGTTTCCTTTCAGTTCTCCTTGAGTCACTCAACAAGAGCGAGCCATCATCCAACGGGCAGTCCCAGGCCCGGGAGCCCCCAAACGCCCAGTTCAGGAAGGCAGGAGGGGACTTCCCATCGGCCAATGGGGAGGCTGGCGGGGAGGCCCCCAAGGGCTACACGCAGGACCAGGTGGATGCCGTGAAGAGGTGCGTGCACTGCTCACTGGGCTTCCACTCAATGTTTATCATGCGATATCTGCCTGTTCCTCACCATGTTTTAAAGATGTAGGGACAGAGCGTGAAGGGGGGAGGGTACAGAGAATAGGTTGGAGTTGGACATCTATTCATATTCTATGCTGTGTGAGAGATTTGGTCAGCTTTGAACCACATGGGGCGGCTTTTTCTTCAATGAGGTGTTGAAGGGGGACCTAGGTGGCCCTGCGAGGCAGCTGCCAAGGATTAGACTTTTCCTCTTAAGGCATGTACAAAGGCCAGAGCTGTAGGCAGGCAGGCCTTTTCTTGGTGAGGTGCAAAGGGCATTTTGGATACATTCGTTTCATGGACTTCACGTGAATGTTTTCTTTAGGTGCTGTTCAGTGGTTCTGTGCTAAACCCCGTATGGTGCTGAGATGTGCCAGGGGAAGCCATGGCTCACAGCTTGCAGCAGGCAGCCCTCGTGTTCTGAACCTTACACTACAGCAAGTGTCAGGGGATGTGGGTGTCCCTCTCGCCTGCTGATGGTCCCTTTAAGAGCCTAATAAAGTAGAAATCCACAGCAGGACACTTCTGCTCAGACGATATACTTCTAAGGCTCTTGCAGGATAGTCTCAGGGCACATTTATCCAGTCCCCCCTTTTCCAAATGCTGTTTCAGCTTTTCTTTATTCCTTTCTACCACTTGTAAATGCTGGAAGTTGAAGGGCTGAACAGTATGCACAGTCACTTGGTAAACTTTGCGTCAGCCTTTGGGTACGGTCTGGATTGCGCAAGAACTGCTCTGGCTAATTGATTTCCGGGTGTGCTTACTACGTCACCTGATTCTCTAGAAATCTAGCCCGCTTTGTTCTGTCTTGTGTAAGTCATGTGAGAAAGAGCAGTGGCGACGGTGCTACAAAGGGTACGCAGCAGGAGCCGGGCTGCATGCAGGCCTGGGCAGCTCCTCCTGCTTCTTCTCCTGTAAAGTCTGAATTAGTGGGGCCTGAGGGGGGGGCGGAATTAAAACCAAGCCAAAAGCCTAGCTGTCCCCCAGATCCTGGCCTGCCATTTGTAATCCTCACACCTCCTGAACAGCCTCCAAAACATGAGTGTGATGAATCTGAAGCTTATTTGTGGATCACGTACTTTTGCAGGTGATACCATAGCCTGAGGAGAGGCCCTCCTACCTTTACTGGCCTGTCTTGTTCTGTGGGAGTGTTTGTGTGCTCGTAACGCAGGCATTTTGTGGATGAGCACGCAAAAAAATTAGGTCACCCTCTGAGGAATTAGAACTGAGTAAACCAGAGTTCGCTGAACAACATCAGTTGAAACTGCGATACGTGAGGTACTGTGGAGTTGACATATTCATGGCAAAGCAGTTTTTGTAGCTGGAACTCACTGCCCCTGTTTTCTCATCTCTCTTCTGGTAGGGTAAAGCAATGCAAAGATTACTACGAAATTCTGGGAGTCAACAGAGAAGCTTCTGATGAGGACTTGAAAAAGGCTTACAGGAAACTTGCACTGAAATTTCACCCAGATAAGAACCACGCACCAGGGGCTACAGAGGCATTTAAAGGTAAAGTATGTTTCCGACTTGATGACTGAGAATCACAGAATCAAGAGTTGGAAGGGACCTTTAAAAGCCATCTAATCCAACTCCCCTTCAATGAACAGGGACATGCCCTATTGCCCAGGGCCTGATCCAGCCTCACCTTGAAAGTCTCCAGGGACGGGGCATAAACTACATCACTGGGCAACCTGTTCCTGTGCCTCACCACCGTCACTGTAAAAGACTTTTTCCTTATATCCAACCTCAATCTACCCTCTTTGAGCTTGAAGCCATTTCGCCTTATTCTGTTACCACAGACCCTGCTAAAGAGTCTGTCCCTTTCTTTCCTGTAGCTCCCCTTCAGATACTGACAGGCCACTATCAGGTCGCCTCAGAGCCATCTGTTCTCCAGGCTGCGCAGCCCCAGCTCTTTCAGCCTGTCGCTGAAAATTTACCCCCAACTGTGGTGCTGAGCTTGGCTAGTAAGATCTCCTGAAAACAACCTCGCAGGCCAGGTAGAGCGAAATAAAGCTCTTGTCAGTAAAGTTGTCTTTCTTGTGAGCTGGTAATGTTATGAACAAAGTATGTGCTAAGCTTAAAATATCAATTTAAATATCACAGGTCGGTGTGGGCAGGCTTCACCTCTGCTGGCTGGACAAGGAGAAGCTTTCCTTGTTTCTAAGAAGCCCTTCCTGTCTTACACCACATGGTCTTATGCCACGTGGCTCAGGAGGGTGTTCCATCCAGATCTCACCTCCACCCTCCTCTGACCAGACTGGGAGCCCTCAGCTCACAGGAACAAGCTCTGCATCCTGCAGCTGCCCAGCACTGGGGGGCGGTGCTGGAGTGCAACCCCCCCCAGTGACAGCTCGAGCAGAGATGCAGCAAGCTGTGCAGCCCCACACGCAGTTGCTGAGTTTGCAGCCCTTTTAGGTTCCTCCACTCATGGAGCATTTCAGGCAGCTCATAATACTGCAGGTTGTCAAGTGAGCACTCGGTGCCTGACGGTTGTGAAAGGCTGTGGGTGGAATTGCAGGATAGCTACACCAGGTGAAAACTCCTTGGATGAAACTGCACCAGCTACACAGCCAAGCCCTGGCAGAACTCAATGAAGTCACCAGTAGCTTCAGTTCTGGTGCGAAGAACCTCACCCTCAGCACCTCTCTGGTGGGGATGATTGTGGGGTAATAAGATGGCTTAAAACTGGGGTCATTTTCCAAGAGAAATGATTAAGCACTATATGTCCATCTGGGAGCTGTTCTGTGTTTCTGAATTTGTAGGGAAGGTGGTGGCTAAATTCTCTCCAACATCTGTGAACCTTTTCTTCTGTATTATTTTGCATCTTACTTCTGTATTATGCATTCAGATTCTTAGCAGGAGGTGCTTGGAGGTGCAGTTGGCTGAGCTTCTGCTCTGTGGTTTTGTATGCTTAGTTTCTACCTATGGGGCAAGTGGATCCCCTTCACTAGAATAAATGCTGTAGTGTTGCACAAGAATTTTATTCAACCATGGGAAGGAAAATGAAGGAGCAGGCTGGTGATGGTGCTCCTGGGCTGGCTCTAGACTTGCTCCACTCAGAAGTAAAACGAGGGCTTTTCTGACTGTCATCCTTGAAAACAGGCCTGCAGGCAGTAAGCTGGACACCTGTACCCATGGGATAGGCTTTTATCCTTGGTGTATACCTGGTGAGGAAGCACAGCAGTGGCATCCTGCCTGTGGGGTTTTGGGCTGTGGTGATGGATGCAGTGAGAACTGCTGGAACAGCACGGGGAGGTGTCATCTGGCAAGAAACCCTTTTTCTTCAGAGGCTGTGTAGGTTTGATTATTAAGGAGCTAAACACAGAACCTCTTGTGACAGTTTTACAGCGTCGGTTTTGCAGCATGAACCCATTTAAATACTGTGGTCTGATTATGCGTTTCACTCCTGAAATGGCAGTAGACTTCTGTTGGAGCAGGGAACAAGGTTAGCCTGCTCTCAGTGTTGGTGCAGCACTGGGGCAAGCATGAATTCAGCAGTAAAAGTCTCACGTAAGCTTTGTTTCAAGTATTTTAAGACTTGGATCCACAACTGGTAAATGTCTTGCTGTTGGTGAATAACGAGCTGATCCTCAGCTGCTTGGGAAAGCCTGTTTTAGTGCAGGGGCCAGATGAAATGGCGAGCACCTGCAGACGTGTAGCTACACTGCATGTGCAGTAAGCCCCTGCTCAGTAGTTTGTCCTTCACCTTGCTAAGTGGCAAAAGGCAGGTTTCTTCACCTGTAATCTTAAATAGTGATGTTTGCCAAAGGCTTTGACAAAAGTTACGTGCCAGAAGTCGTGTGTTAAGCAAGGTGCCCTTTATCTTCCACTGCAGAGCTATCTGCTGCCGGGTTATCTCTCCCCCAAGCCTTGCCTCCTGGGCTCCCCCATCCCTCAGCCCCATGCTGGGCTCCTGGTTCACAGCGTTTGCTGAAGTCCATCCATCTGTTTGGTTCCAGAGGGTGCTGGGGGAATGTGCACTGTTCTGAGGGTTTTAGTTAATTTTTTCTAACATTGATGTATTAGCTGAAGGCTTGTCATTCATCTTCCTGGTGACAGCTGATAAAGTGCTACATCTTGTCCAGAGACCTTGTCTCGGTCCAGGGTTGCAGCTGGCTGCAGCCTGCATGGTACCAGATTTGCGTCACTACCTTGGGCTGACGTCGGGAAAAGGGTTGAACCTAGCTACGTGGGGCTGAAATCCTGGCTTGGAATGAGGTGGTCCTTGGGCTTTGTCAGCAGAAAGCTAAACAATGAACAGAATCCTGAATTGCTCCGTGTTCATTGCTTAACTGTGCAGTTGGAAAGGACAAGCTCCTGTGCTGGAGTGAGTCAGTCCTCTCTGCCTCACTTCTGTGCCTGATTGAAGAAATGTTCGCTCTGCGTGGACTAATTATAACCAAGAATTAGAGCGAGTATTGACATTACATCCTCTGCTCTCCAAACCTGTAGTCCAAGAGGAAACCGAACCCCTTGGTCTATAGAAAAATTTTTAATCTCCTCTGAAGGGCATACGTCTCCCTTCCTTTCCTGTTGCTTTTTCCCTTGCCTTTAACACTCCCATTAGTTCCAGTACCACAAACTTCTTAACCTCCTTGCAACACAGGAGGAGAGGATCCTCTCTGCAGTCACGTACAGAGGCTCCCGGGTAGGCTGGTGCGGAGGGAAGTGGTGAGCTGGAACGGCTAGGGAGGGGAGCCCAGAAAGAGGAGGGTGGCAGACAGCTGTTGTGGTGGGAAGGCTTGCGTGCGCTGAGGCTGGGAAACTGGGGAGATGTCATTCCAGTACATTTCCACTGTCACAGGCCCTGCTCAGCAGCCCTTGTAATTATGCACCTTAGTTTTGGTATCTGGAAGTTCTGAAATTCATGGCTCAGTGATAGAGCTTTTAGCCAACATCTCCTTACTAGCTTTTATTGGAGGTTATAAAGTCTCTTTTGGTGATCTCTCCTGTACTTAAATTCTTTGCAGTTCTGATTTTAGGCTGTCATATCAATGCCCTTAATGCCACTTTCAAAGAAAATGTATCAACTAAAGTCATACTTTCCTATACGGCTGCTTATGGGTGAAGGCTTTGGCTATTAGTTGTTTAAAGAAATAAAAACTTTAAGCAAATGAAAGTTGTAGCAATTCTACTACCAGTATTTCTGAGCAACGCATAGTTTCATGCCTGTTTCTCTAGGGACGTATACAGAATTCACAGCAGTCCTATCACAGCTTCTCATTTGGGTTAATGAAGGCTGTAGGCACCGAGTCTCCCTGTGTGTTTTTTTCTGCCTGTGTTTGCAGAGGACTGTACCAGGTGCTGCAGGAGCCTGCTGAGGGCCGGGAGCTGCTGAGGATCCTGTCTGGGGGCTGAGGGAGGCGAGTCCCGCCCGTTTGCAGGGCTCAGCGTATTGTTGCTAGAAGGAAGAAGCTAATTGCTTCCTTATTGTCAATGTTTCAGCCATCGGTAACGCATATGCGGTGTTGAGCAACCCGGAGAAGAGGAAACAATATGACCAGTTTGGAGATGAGAAGCTCAACCCTGCTCGGCACGGACATGCTCATTCGGACTTCCACCGCGGCTTCGAGGCAGACATCTCCCCCGAGGACCTCTTCAACATGTTCTTTGGTGGTGGTTTTCCTTCGAGTAAGCACATCAAACCTTAACCTCTTGAACAGGACCCGATCCTTCTACCAGAGTCGTGATGCAGTAGGGATTTATTTGGCAGTGCTGGGATTCCTTTGAGAGCTGTGTTCCTCTCTGCAGCTGGATTTGATGAGAGTTCTCCTTCGGAAATTCCCCAAACACATTGAGTTTTAAATTGATCAGATGGGTACTTGCAGAACTTGGGATCCAGTGGGTAATACCCTCAGGGCTGGGCTTCCTTCCAAGTCCAAGTATCTGCATGCTCGTAGTGTTAACTGTTTTTAGGTTGGGTTGAATATTAGAGCAAAAGTCATGAATGAAAATACCATGCTTTAATGCAAGGCATGAAAATATTCCCATCGTGAAGAAGGGAATATTTTAGAAGTTGAATCTTCTTGGTAGAACAAACTGCAGTAGCTTCCAGACCTCAATCCGTACCTGCTCTGCCACACAGCTGAAATGGTTTTTTTTACACATGTATCCACTGGAATATTGTAGAAGACTCCCTTGTGTTTCCAGCGTGGAGGCAGCTGTTACTAGGCCTTCATGAACCAACCTGGGGAGCAAGTCTGTGTTTCACTTGAGATTTACTCTGGTTGCTCTTTTCTATCTGCTATGTCAGAACTAACACGCTAGCACCAAGTACTCACAAAGGCATCTGGAGGCCTTCTGCAGTATTCGAGTTCTGCCTCAAATTTCTTTCTGTCACAAAGGTAAAGCGACTCCACTAAAAACAGAGAGTTGCTGCTTTAGCTCAGTCTTTTTTCCTTTCCCTGCTGTCCCAAGAGAATTCAGGACTGGTTTTGCAGCTGCTCTCCCTTTTCAGCTGTAGTTCTGACATTTAAAACAAGGCACGGAAAAGCTGATTTTTAAGGTGGAAAAACCAAGAATGATTTCTGTTCACTTGACAGCAGATGTGCTGTCCATGAACAGGCTGGCGTGCTGCTGGCTGTGTGACAGGCTGAGCTGGGAGCGGCAGTGGTGGCAGAGCAGATCCAAGTGTGAGCACAGCATGGATTTCCTTTGAAATCTCTGTTCCTGTATCTTTGCTGAGTGTGGTCTGAACCAGAGGAACAGATCGGGCCCATTCTGGCAGGGTTCAGTGTTAAAGTTCCTGCATTTGCTGTTCTGTCTCAGCACACAGTCTGTTTTTCCTGTTGCAGTTTTATTGGTGAGGCTGACGTGGAGCGTGTCCACCTCTTGTAGCTCATTCCCAGCAGGCCAGCACCAGCCCTGACAGTTATCTTTTGCTCGTAGGTAACGTTCATGTGTACAGCAATGGCAGGATGCGATACACCTATCATCAGAGGCAGGACAGACGAGAGCACCAGGGTGATGTAAGTGACGGGAGCAGGCAGGGGGCTGGGAGCCAACACGCTTTTTGTGATGCACACGTTGCCAGCTAGCTGGTGTGGCGGCTGCCTGAAACAGAGCTGCCTGTTTTCTCCTCCCTGTGCAGCAAGCTGGAGCTGTGGGGAGTATGCTGCTTGCAGAATTTCTGCTGCTTCATTTACTGGTAGTTGTTCTCCCAGGACTTTCAGAGCTGTCTTCCAGCAGGGAAAACACGGATGTGTCTTGAAATGGTGCCACCTTGGAATAAGGTCATACCAGTTATTGAGAGAATAAGCATTTTCTTTCGTGTCTGATTCTCTACTTCCAAAAGGCCAATCCTGCTTTCAGATAACATGGGTACACATGGCTCTTCCCAATGCACACTCATTCGCCCTTTTGTTTCAGTATGTAGGATGGAGCATTTCTAATCTGTGGTGCTTAATTAACCAAGGGAAAAACATGATAGCGTGAGCTATTTGGGTTTTTCAGTCACGGGATCTACGTATGTCTCCAGCACTCTGAGCCCTCTCAACAAGTGAAAAGAGATTGCAGGATTTACATAACCCTACTCTCTTGATAACTAACAGTATTATATCTGGGCTGCTGGGTTCACCCTGCTTATCTTGGGGACCCTCGCTGGCCAGAAAGGGCAGGGGAATGGAGGTTGTGCTAGGGCTGGGGGGGCTTAGCCACAGGGTCTTTGTGTGCAGGTGTATGGACAGCCTTCCATTGTGCATTTCTCTTCCCTCAGGGCGGCCTTGGGCTGTTTGTCCAGCTGATGCCTATCCTCATCCTGATCATCGTGTCTGCCCTCAGCCAGATGATGGTCTCCAGCCCACCCTACAGCCTGAGCCAGAGGCCGTTAGTACCCTGTACTCTGAAACCTATCTACGTGGGGTCGGGTGGGTTCTTGGGGGCCAGGTGGTACACTGGATAGGGAACCAGCCGCTCTGTTTTCCCTGCCAGCTTTTGGCTTTGTCGTGTCCCACTGTTGCTTGTGTTCCTCACTGTCATATGCGCCAGGGAAAGCTCCTTATTGTCAGGCAGGTCTGGAGATGGAAGGTGCAGCACTGTGCTGGGGCTGTGCTTGGCCAGGGAGCTTCTGCAGCCTGTGTCCATGGCTGGATTGGAAAGGGACAGAATAAATGAGTTTGAGGAGCTGCAGCCCAGCAGGGTGGTTTGGATATGCAGAGTGAAATGAGATGTAGAGTTAAATGGAGGGGTGAAAAATGAAAGTCGTATCTGTTCATCATAAAAGCCTCAGCTGGGTTTGTATCTAGTGCAGAGCAATACAGGAAGAGGGGAAGGGATAAAAGACGTTCCCACAGAAGGGAATGCGCTCCCGGAGAAATCCCCTGGTTCTGGACTTTCATCTTGCCGTGAAATAGCCATGGCCAGACATTTACTGGGCAGAAGCGGTGCTGGTTCTTTCCATGGAAATGCCCTGGTTGGCTCATTGTGCTGACAAACAAGTTTCTATTCTCGGTCACTTAGAGGTGCCAGCCAGGAGCAAAAAGGCATGACGATTTCTGGCTGCTTGCATCATTCTTGACAGAGGCTTGATGTATTCTGAATGGCAGCTCCCTGCGTGTACGTAAAAGGCAGGCAGAGGTAGGGGTGCTGGCAGCCCCTGAGCCCTGTGTAGCGTCACCGATGGCACTGCTGACGGGTGGTGGTGTTAAATGCTAGAAAAGCCACCGTAGCTTTGGGTGCAAGGTAAAGGCTGGGGCATTAGTGCTTAGAACCAAAAGATGGAGCGTTTTTGAACGAGGCAGGATTAAGGGCGGTTAATTAAGAGGCTAAAGAGTGTTGAGGTGTGATTTCTGTCCTTGAGGACAACAATGCAGAGAGCATCTGCGTCGTTTCCATTCGTTTTATAGGGGTGAGGAGGCGGTGCGTGGGGCGAGGAGGCATTCAGCAGAGGGCGGCTTTGAAGAGGACAGGGATTGCTTCCAGCTTTGTCAGTGGTCAGAGAGGAACATCGTCCCCGAGCCTGGCCGTGCTCAAGCTGTCATCTTTCCTGCGTGAGCGAGGCACTGAAGGGAGAGGTGCTGAGAGCAGGCAGGGCGCTGTGCCGGCAGGCGGTGCTACACACTAGCTCGGGCCGCCCAGCTGCGTATTGCTGCCTGGTGCAAAGGGAACGCTGTGCTGGGCACCAAGCTGCAGCTCACCGCCCCGAACCCAGGCAGCCCCAGGCAAGGCGCTCTTGAACCTGGTGAGGTTTTAGTGCCACTTGTTGACAGATAAAGCAGAGAGCCGAGCTGCTGCTCTGCCAGCAAGCACTGCCCACACCTCAAAAAAACAGCGAGAGAGCTTTCTGGTCATGTTAAGTCTCCGGGATTGCCCGCTGTTTGTCCCAGAATGCTGGAAGCTGATGAAACGTGTAGGAGTGCTTGAATCATTCCTGCGAGCCCTGATAACAGGCTGAAGGGTGAGCCGATGAGTTAATGTTTATACCTGCCTTAAGAATCAGGCTCGCTTTTAATGCAGCAGCAGCTGGTATTTATTATGGGAAACTTTGGGCACGTCTCCAGATGGAGCCGTTCCCAATGCATGCAGTGTTTGGGCACAGGTCTTGTGTTGCAGCTTGCACACATGCCCCAGTGAGTATCTCTAGGTGTTGGGGAAAATAAGAACATTGCTTTGTCTGAAATGCAAATCCAGGGGGTAGGGCAAAGAGAGATTTCCTTCTAGAAAGTACTGATTGGTGCAGGCTCGAGTGCAAAGTGGATCTAATTTTGCTCTCGCAGCAGCATGTGATGTGCTAGAGGAAGCCGATGCTCGGGGTCAGCAGCTCTCTTCTGAGGAGAGCGCGGGGGGCGAAGGGGGGCTGCAGGAGCGCTGTGACAGCCGCTGCACCCTGCCCTCTGCTCTGCCCGCATCAGCCCCCAGCTTGCGTGGTGCCCCTGGGGCTCACTGCCCAAAGCAGCAAGGAAGCCGCAGAGAGATTTAATTAGCACTGAAAATCCCAATGAATGCTTTATTTTAAATAGGTTTAGTCCTCGGGCAGTCTGCCTGAAGGGTTCTGTCTGTGTTAAGAGCTGTGCCCACCTAGCTAGAGGCCCGCCAGGCTATCCCTCCCTGTGCTCATGTTTCATTTCCATCAGAAGTGCTCTTCCCCAGGGCTCTGGGCTGTGGGTGCTGGGGGGTCGCTGTCCCTCGCAGCACGTCATGCGCGGTAAGGAGCTGGGGGTGTTGGCTGTGCTCTCGAAGAGTCCCACACCGTTGTGACTTTTCTCCCTGAGCTAGGTCTGTGGGTCACGTACATAGGAGAGTGACAGAGCACTTAAAAGTTATCTACTACGTATCTGAGAACTTTGCGGAGGAGTACACGGGCACGAACTTGAAAAATGTGGAAAGGAGCGTGGAGGACGACTACATTGCAAACCTTCGAAATAACTGCTGGAAAGAGAAGCAGCAGAGTGAGTAGCGTGGGGTCGGGAGCAGAGGGTTTTGTTTGCTGCATGAGGTCTGCTTCAGAAAAGACTTTGGTGACTGAACTGTGCTAAAGTTGTATTTTATCACCGCGTAGGCACATTTCCTGTTTGTTTGTTTTTTCTGCCAATGACTTCATGTCTGTTTTGGCTTGGTTTGGTTTTTTAATGCCGCCACAGAACTGGTCAGACGAGAGTTGTGCCCCAGAGGATCCCTTGCTGCTGTCAGTAGGATATCTGCTGCGCGGCAGGGGGGAGGGCTGTGGCCTCCTTGTCAGAAGGCCCCTACCGGCTCTCTGCATATCCCAGTTGTCCAAGGAAGGACCAGATGCCTCGGGAGTATTTTGGTGTATCCACCCAGTTTCCTGACACAGGCACATCTGCGAGCCTGCTGCCTGTGCTGTCCGCTGTCCCACCGCGTGGCAAGCAGTGCAGATGCGCTGAGCTCTGAGCCTCTGCCCCTCTCCTCCCCTCCCCTGTGCCTGATAGGACGGGTCTCCTTTCACCTTGGGTCTGTAACGCTGGGCTTTTCCCTTTGCAGAGGAAGGCTTGTTGTACCGGGCACGCTACTTCGGAGACACGGAGCTGTACCAGCGAGCACAGAAGATGGGCACCCCCAGCTGTAGCAGACTGTCAGACGTACAAGCCTCTCTGCATGGATAGTCGCTGCCGGCCCGCTCAGCAGAGGTCTAAGTACGAGCTGGTGGCGCTTCCTGTGGCAGCAGAACACGGCACACTAGTGCTTTTAACACTTAAATGTCTGAGGCACAAGTCTTCACGTGTCTCTTCCAGATGCACAAACGTAATGGGGAGAGGCAGCCCCCTCTGTCAAGCCTACACTCCTTAATTGGGAAATCGATTTTGTTTAGCTTGCATGTCAGCACCCCCGGCTCTCTCCAAGCTCGCATTGCTGGTGTTGGTTCTCTAGGAACAAAGCAGAAGCCCCAGGCGCGCTGGCAGCCGGCTGAGCTCTTGTCAACTGCGCCTTTGATGCAGTGCCGCGTGCACCTCAGCTGGTTGGAAGTTCTATTCCTTATCTCGCTAAGCCTTGACCAGCCGTGGCAGCCTGCCACCACATTTTAAAGAACCCTTTTTCTTGCTTTCTTGTCTGTTTTATTGAAAAAGTTGTTATCCCATGGCACTGTGGTGACTGTTAGAAAGCAGGCATTCCTTGCCTACCTCTTACCTTGCCGTGACGCTCCAGGAGAACAGATCAAAGGGTCAGAGCTCACAGCAGGGGCTAGGAGCAGCTCGGCGTGTTAAACTGGAAAACAAAGGAAAAGCAGCGGGGTGGGAGCCTGGAGAGCAGTGGGTGGGAGAGCTGGAGTCCGGGGAGCCCGCGCAGCGCAGAGGAGAGCGGGTGTGCTGGGTCATGGGAGAGCTGATAAAACAATGAAAGCTTTGGCACAGAGTTCAGAGTCCTTTTTCTGCTTAATTATCTGGGCTGGAGGCCCATACGGGCCTCATCTAACCACGTTTCTTGAAAGCTGGGTTTCTGTAGGAAGTAAGTGGAAGGTGAAGTTTTAGTTGCAGGGGCACCACTGAGGCTTGACGCTGGACACCTAGCTGTTGGATTTCCTGGCACCAGTGAGGAGGTTTAGCAGTGGAGTTTTTCTTTATTTTCCTTGGCTAATGGAGCACGTCTTGAAGCAAATCCTCTGGGTTGTGCTTGGCCTCTCCTGGTGTTCTCTGGCTTTGGTTTTCTTGGTACACCCACTCTTGTTTTCCCTTGCACCTCTCATGTCAGGGCAGGCTGGCGTTAAGAACCAGGAAAGAGACAGTGCGCCGCGTGCCCACGGTGCCGGAGCAGAGGGGCTGTGCTGGTGGCAGGACAGAGCAGGACGGGAGGAGCCAGCTGCTGCGACGCAGGGACGGGTGGGCAGCGGAGGGGGCACCGTGCCGGGGACTGACACCGTTACCGCTCTCGTTCCCAGACCCTTGACATGCCTGAAGACTTTTGGTGAAGCGCACTGTGCCGAGGTGACAGACTTTCTATTTAAAGAATGAAACCTTATATTAAAATGGAATTGAGATTAGCAACGCACAACCGCCCTCTTTCTTCTCTCTGCCCGTCTCCGCCGGTGGACGTCGCAGGTGGCAGTTAGGACAGGAGCTGGCGGCCCGTCGTCCTCATTCCCTGCCCGCAGCACCACTGTGCAACGGCCTGGTTGGCCAAAGGAGACCCTCGTGGGAGAGAGAAACCGGACAATTGGGTGATAAAGAAAACTTTTAAAGAAAGAAAATGGAATCTATTTAGAATTAATTTATAGCTGTATATATGTTGTACTGTTAAACTATGCAGGGGTTGGATGATTAAATTATTTTGTTCTGCGCTTGGTACGGTGAACGGAGAAGCGGGGAGTGTCCCCAGGGTGTGTGACGCAAGACAGGAGTCACGTCGCGGTGCTTGTGCTTTGCTTTCCTGAGGACGGCAGCGATCCGTGGCCGGGGAGCTCGACGCCTGCCTGCTGGCTTGTCAGGGAAACGTTTCCGAATCCACAGAGGGAAAAAGTCAATTAATGAAGCCGCCCAGATTTGCGATTTGGTTTTGCAACGTTGGCAAAAGCTGCCGTGGGTCAACTGAGTGCTGGAGCCACGCGTTGGCTGAAGGAAAGGATTGTCCTGGATGCTTTCTGCTCATCAATTCTTGCTTTAGTCATGTGTGTGACTTTTTTTTTTTTTTTTTTTTTTTTGCAGCGTCTGCTTCAATTTTGCCTGGTAATCAGTGTGCAGCATTCGTTCTGTGAGCGGGGCTTCCCACGAGCTGCGTCCCTGTGTTAATCTGTTGGACCTGCACTTGGGATTCCTCACCCAGCAGCGCTCGGGTTTGCAGCGCAGCTGTGGCCTTAGGTCAGCTCGTAGGGAGTGGAGCATTGCATTGCTTCTGTTGAAAGAAGCTCTGCAGGGGGAGGTCAGCAGCTGTGCGGCTCCTCAGACCCCACTGCTTCGAGAGCTGCGTGCTGGGGCTCACCTGCCCGGCCAGGCAGGGCCCGGCTTGGGGCAGCTCCAGGCTGCCGTCCCCACTGTATGTGTGCGGGAGGCAAAAGTCAAATGAGTGGAGTTGCGTCACTGGGACAAACTGGATCTTTTTTCGTACCCTGCAGTTAATTTTTGCCTGAAGACGTTTCCTGTGAGAGCCGCCCCTGCAGCTGGGGAGTTGCTCAGGTGGGCGGTGTGGGGGGTGGCCGGGCTGGAACGGGATGGGAGTGAGCGGCAACACGAGCTGAGGTCTTCGGCATTAGACATGCACACGCTCTGTCTTGGGCCACTTATTTATTTTGCAAAATATCAGCCCTCCTGTTAACTGTAAGCCTTATTATCCCACAGCTACCGTGGCTTGGACTTGATTTTAAGAGATTATTTTTTTTAATGATATCTCCATCTTCGGAAGGAATTTGGTGGAGTGTGACATGGGAATAGCTCTTAGCAGTGGCACAGGGCTGTTGGCAGCAGGAGGCTCTGGGCTGGGGGCTGTAGAGAGAAATGACGTTTGCAAGAGGTGCTGACCGTCTCGCAACATGGCATTCCTTGCCCAGGGCCTGCCCGCCTGAACCTCGTGATTTCTCAAGTAGTTATCCGTGGATAATACGAGTGAGAAAGCCTAGAGCCTAACAGGTGTCCATGGAAGCTGTATTTCTTGATTTAGAAATAATGATAAAATTGTACATCTATAAATAAACGTTTATAACGTGAAAGGCTCCAGCTGCTATGGTGTTGCGCAGGTCCCGGCGTGTTAGTGGCAGTGGTTTGGCAGGGAGCGATGGAGATGGGCGGAAGTAACGGTGTCCCAAAACCACAGCTCAGCAGCAGGGGCCAGGGGAGCGCTGGTGGGAGCACAGGAGGAGCTGGAAGATGCTGGGACAAAGAGAGGAGAAGGGAGAGAGATTGCTGAGGAGTCCAGAAGGAGTATGGAAAGCCGAAAAGCCACCCCGAGCCCAGCAGGAAGGGCAGCCTCTCAGCTTTGCCTTGCCTCCACACTGGCCTGGCTCATATTTTTCTTTCCATAATTGTTCTTGGGAAGAGGCTTGAGTCGAGTAAACAGCTGCCTGGGCTCGCAGGAGCCTCCCAGAGCTGGCGTGCATTCATCCCCAGTGCACGAGTGCACGGACCGCAGTGAGCAAAGGAAGGAAAAGCTCACCAAGACCAGCCAGAAAGCAGCAATTTTCACCCCAGCACTGCATTTTTAACTGTTCCTTTTCCTCACTCTGAGTTTGAGCTGGTTTGGAGGGAGTGCTTTCTTCTCCTCCCACCATTACCCTCTTCCTCTGGGCTCCTGCAGGGGGAGTGAAGGTTTTCGAGCTCCCAAGGTCTCAGGAAAGCAAATGCAAGCCCCAGCTCTGCCCCCAGGCCTTGCCCTGGGGCACATGGGAAAAAACCATCCCAGCAGCACCCCGGGTCCACCTGGAGGAACGAACTGATGCTATTTAAGATGGGATTATTGCTAATGGCTGCTAATAGATTGCTAAAAGCCGATTTTGTGTAACCAATTAAAATAATAACTTAATATCCCAATTTGCAGCCTCACCCCGACCTGCAGGAAACCAGAGGCGGCTGCCAGCCACTGTGTGCACTCCCAGTTTGGGCACCTGCAGCGGATGGTGTCTGCCCTGGTGCACCTGGCCCTACAGCACCTGGGGTAGCAGTGACCCAGACAGAGCTCCCTAGGAGTGGGGGTTCCTTTATTTCCTTTACTTGTGTGGGCAACTGGGGCTGCCCATGAGCTCTTTTACCCACCTTAGCCCTAAAAATAAATAATCTCAATTACTCTGCCTGTTTCAGATGTCCCTGAAATGATAGCCAGGAGCAGCTCGAGCGGTGCCGCTGAGGAGAGCCCCAGGTGTCACAGACCACTGTGTCTTCAGGGGCCCTGAGCAGCCCGCGTCCGCGTGGGGAGGCTAAATGAAGGCTTCTGGCACCTTCTGGGAGCTGCCCGGGGACCTTGATCTGCATCCAGCCCCTGTTCTGTCACAGAAAGGGCAGCTCACTATAAATAGGAGCTGCTCCCAGGGCTGGATTTGAGCTGGGTGTCTGGGGTGGCCGCAGGGCATTTGGGGGATGCGGGGACCTGGCACAGAGGGGTTTTGTTTCACTGTTGTTTGTAGGGTTTTTTTGGAGCTCTCTGTGAAGCCCTTGATTACTCTTTGTAATTACAGTTTTAGAAAGTGACGCAAAGTCCCTTCAGTGAGGTCAGGGGAAAGCTGGGGCCGCAGCGGGTCACGGTGGGCAGCAATCCCCCCACAAGCCTCGAAAGCTTCGTGAAAATGTGTATATATAGCTCTAAGACACAATGTGTCTCAGCATTTAAAGCTGCTGGGCTGGGGGTATGGCTGCTGTCAGCACGCCATCAGTCTGGCTGCTGCTGCCCGGGGCAACATGCCTTTCCTGCCCCGTGACACCGGTGCTGCTAGCTGCCAGCTGTGCAGCTCACCCTGGCTTAGCCAAAGCGCTGTGCTCCAGTTGTGAGGTTTCACGACTGGCGGTGACACCGGGGCACATCCAGGAGTGATTTTTGGCCGGGCCCCAAAACAGAGATGCCTCATGCATGGAGCAGGGAACAGTCCAGAACGCGAGCCCTGGGGAAATGCCCTGGTCCTCGATATGCTAGGGACAGGACACGTGAGGAGTAGGAAGCACAACCTGACGTTCTGAAGGTGAGCTGCTGCCTGGCCTGCCCTGCTCCAGCTGCTCCAAGGCACGAGTCACTTGGCTCCCAGTGCTCTGGTGGGGGCTGGCTTTGTCAAAAGTAACTTTTCTTGGTGAGTTTTTTCATCACTCTGTCTGTCTGAAGAAAAAAAGAAATACACCACAAAAGCCTGAGCCAGAACAAACTTGCATTCAAATGGAAATAAGTCGGCTGTTTTGTTTCTTCTCCACCCTGGTTTTATCCTCCGCACCTCACGCCTGACCCAGCGTGCCTGCCTTAATTACACTTTAGTGAAAGCCTTTTTTCTGAGTTGTTATAACTGCTAATTGCAGGCTGCTGTAATTGCACTCACTGGTGTGGATGCCAGCAGGCTCAGGAGCACGCGTGAAACAGAGCACTGCCTGGGCACACCTGGAGGGGTCGACACACACACAGTGTCTCCCCCCATACCGGGCTCTCCTGCTGCTTGCCCAAAGCCCCAGCCACTTCCCGATGGCTGCGGGCAATGGGGCACCTGGGTGGCTCATGGGCTGAGTCAGCCCTGCCTGAGTCACGGCCCCGTGGCCCACACTGAGGTGCGCTGCCATTCCTGACCCTCCCGCCAGCCCGAGGCCCCCACAGGATGTAGGGCAGCAGAGGGATTTCTGCCCATTGAGGAGGTGCTTGCATCATCCCTTCCCAAACCCCAGAGAGGACAGAGACGCGGCAGGGTATCAATGAGACAGGTTTTATTAGAAAAGTAAAAAAACGACACGATTGCATAGGAAGTCTTGCACTTGAACATCAAGTGTATGAGTGTAACTGTAATCAATGAAGCACACGGGCCGTAATGGGGAGGGGTCCCGCCCTCCGTCCCCGTGCCACTCACACACCAGGCTTCTCCCCGTGACAAAGATGCACATGATTTTGGACCCCCGCTGCCGCACTGGGACCCAGAACGCAGCTGCCAGATGCCAGCAGTGGGGTTTCCTCTGATCCAGGCTCAGCTCAGCCATTGCTCACTCCCACCCACACACACACACACCCTCCCCCAGAAACCCCATTGATTACAATCATCGTTAAAAAAAAAAAAAAAAAAAAACTGATCAGCAGGAGAGTGCCTGCCCCTGCAGCAGCCCTGCTGCTGAGCCCAGGGGCATGGCCACCACCCTCCTCGTGGGACCACGGAACGTGGGGCTCGCAGCGGGGCCCCAGCTACACCCCTGGGCCTCCCCCGTGACAGTGGGCGCCGCGCTCGGCCACCTCGCTCTCCAGGCCAGCGGCCCCCTCCACATCAGCACTCCTCGATGAGCAGCTGCTCGGAGCTGTACAGCTTCTTCTTCATCACCCTGAAGCCCGTGCTGAGCTTCAGGGACTGACTGAAGGCCGGGCTGAAGGCGGGCGCCGAGGCGAGGAGCCCCTGGATCTTGGGCCAGAGGCGGGAGTCCAGCCGCAGCACCAGGGTCAGCTGGAAGGTGGGCACCACGGCGGGGTCCGCGGCGATGTGCCCCACGTCGTGGCAGGCCTTGCCGTGCTCCACGCAGAGGTCGAGGAGGGCCCCGCGCAGCCCGCAGGGCTCGCTGCAGGCCAGGCGCAGCAGCTCGCTCCTCAGCTGCGCGGCGAGCTGGGCCGGCATCAGCAGGCGCGAGCGGCGGCGGGAGCCCAGCGGGGCGCTGCCCAGCGCGGCCTGCACCAGCTCCAGCAGCCGGGCGCTCAGCAGCTCGTCCTCGGGGTCGTGCAGCAGCTCCAGGTCCGGCAGGGAAGTCTGATCGGGGTCTGCGGGGCGGGTCGGGACAGGTCAGTGCTGGAGCTCGGGGCCACGCTTACCGGCGCGGGGCGACTGACTGCCGTGTAACACCCCCGCACCGATATCCTCAGGACGTCCCCCTACACCCCCTCGGTCAGCTCCCCAAGGGCCCACCCCCCGCAGCTCCCCGGCCCCCGCTCACCTCCCTCCGAGCCGGAGGCGCTGCCCAGCGACTCGCAGTCGGAGCTCTCCAGGCTGCCCCGCTCGCCGCCCGCCAGCCGCTCCCACAGCCCGGGCATGGCGCCGACACGCTCCGCCCCTCCGCCCGCTCGCTCTGACCCGCCGTCCCTCGGCCGCCGGCTTATACAGAGGCGGTGCGGAACGCCACGCCCCCTCCCCGCCGCGCCAGCCAATGGCAGCGCGGGGCACGTCCGCGGCGTCTCTCCTGCCCGGTGACAGCGGCGGACACGCCTCCTCCTTCCCCTCCGCTGTTGGGCTCCGCTCGGCCCCGCTCGGCGCCCCCGCAGGCCGCGGTGGCCGTGCGGGGGGGGGGGGGGGGCTATCCTCGGTGCCACCGGCTGAACGCGCGTGTACGTGCTGGGACGGCGGTCGAGAGCCTGCTCCCAGCAGAGCTGCTCTCGAGGCGCCCGTACAAGCGCTGTCCAAGCTCGAGGCTCAGAATAGGCGTGGAACAAAGAGGGGCTGCTGGCTTTGAGGTCACAGTGGGGGGAAACGGCAAACGGGCAAAAAAAAAAAGGTACAGCATCACAGGGACCACATCTTGCTAAAAGTAAGCTTGGCTTCAAACACAGCCCTCCACGGCTGTGCTGAGCACTTCTCTTCCCTTGGCATAACGTCCCCCTTGTTTGGCCGCAGATCCCCCAGGCCAAGCTCCGGGCACAGAAAGCTCGCTGCTCCGTGGCTGATGGCCGCGCTTCCCCTCCGTGCAGCGCATGGAGAGCGCGGCCAAGGGGCGCGGGGCTGTTTGTGCGCGGCCTTTCTGGACAGGCTGTTCCCGGCCGGCTGCGCCCTCGGGGACACCCCCGCCTCCTTCCCTCCCTCTCGAGATGAGCTCCGCTCGGTCACGCCGCTTTACCGCTTTCAAGGGGCCGGGCTGGGGGAAAGGCGCTGCACGGGGGCTCGCTGAGTGCCTAGGCTCACGTCCCTGCCCCACACGGGGCTGCACCCCCAAGGGGACGCGGCAGCTGCGCCCGACCTCACGCTCGCTCCCCAAAAGCTGTTCTGCGTGGATTATTCCCACGTACACGGTTAGCACGGTGTGATCCCGCAGGGGGGAAGGGGCCACGAGCCCCAGAAGCCTGCGCGGGGGTGAGGAGATTAAACGTGGCAGCGGGGAGCGCAGCGCATCCCCGGGCCGCGCACCCCACGCAGCCGTGTCGCTGGGCACGGTGTGCAGCCCGGGCCGGCCGGGACGTGCACGGTGGGTGCCCGTGCCCCGTGGCTGACAGCCCCACACCCGTTTGGCGGTGTTTGGGGTTTGGGCCTAGCGCGTGCCTTGGCTCGGCGTTGAGGGCCCAGGGCCGCGCCGGTACATGGCGTTCTGCCGCGAGCACCCACAGGAAAACCAGCGAGCAGCCTGAACGGGACTCTTTGTTCAGGCTTTTTTTTTTTTTTTTTTTCCTCCCCTCCCCGCCTCAAGTTTTGCTCGCAGCTCCGGGGCTCCCTTCCCCCTCCGCTCCCAGCTGCAACCAAGCCTCACAGTCATTTCGGAGCCGCTTGGCGGTGCTCACAGGGGCTGCCGAGACCCCCAGCTGCGGGCACGGAGCTGGAAAATGCGGGCTTTGATCACCCCGAACTCGCCCCACAGATGCCTAAGGGAGAAATGGGGCACTCCGGGCATTTCTAAACATCCATTTGGAGCAGAGGGAGAAGGGCTTAGCAGCAAGCCCTGCAGTTCTCTCGCTGCCTTACATAAAGTGTTTACCGAGCGCGAGTGTACACGGTGAACTTTTCACTTCCTCTCAATCGCTCTCACACACACGTCTATTTTGGTGCCGCACACATACAAACACACCATGTACGGCGCGGGGCTGGGGTTGTTCCCTGGGTTTGCTTGTTCCAGCCGCAAGCCCAACAAACATCAAGGAACGCCTGAAAAACAAGGACAGGAGGAAGGCTCCGGGGGGGTTCGGCCCCAAGCAGGCACTGAATTGGTGAGATGTGGGCAATGCTGTGCACCTCAGCACCAAACCGCTCACCTCTGGTGCTTGCTGCGGAGCTGCGACCTGTCCTTGTGCCAGCCTGCTGCAGGCACTGATCCCCTGCTGTCCCCATCACCGCAGCAGTGGAGAAGTTTCATTTTGTGCAATAAAAGCAAAAGGTTTTTCTCTGACCGTGCTGATTGCGGTGGGTGAGACAGGTGGAGCACAGCTAGCAGCAGGTAGCGAGGCGAGCCGTGGCTGTTGCAGTCTCTTGACACAGGTATTTTTGGCACCTTTGGCCACGGTGAGTTTATGTGGCTGGGGTAAGCAGGATTCGAGTAAGAGGAGGAAGCCTGGTGGTGAGGGCACAGCCTCTGCTTGCACAGGCATCCCAATGTCAGGCCGACAGGAGCTGGCTCTGCGCTGCTCTCCATCACATCCTGCATTGCCAGGGTTCTCCCGTCTGCAATCTCAGCCCCTCTCTCCAGGTAATGAAAAGCTGGCTCTGATACCAGAACTAATTTATAAACGGAAACAAACGTACACGGTCGCGTACTTTCCCCCCCTTGGCTTTTGTTACCACAAATTGCTGGCGAAACTGCTGAAATGTGTACAGATTCAATGGCATCTCCGTTTCAGTCCAGATGTGGCTGGACTGAAGCCGTTGAGTTGAAAAGCAAAAAATCCTCCGGTAAGTAAGATAATGAAGATGGAAAAATTGGGCAGCTGGATTATCAGGTTGTACAATGGCTGAAGTACAGTGGAGAGCCCATCCCCCTGCTGGTGAGCAGAGCGTTAAGGCTCTGATGAAAAATGAACATGTTGAAATGGTTATGCCAGAAAACAGAAACCCAGTTCTCCTTAAGAACAGAACTGAGGTACAAATGAAAAACAAGATGATTAAAATGCACGGATTTAAACCAGGATTAAAATCTGATTTAAGTCAATCCACTTCTGAGCATAAAGCAAGCGTGCTTTGTTTTCCTTCTCTCCGAGGATATGTTCGTACTTCAGTTTACCATTACAGCAGCCAAGGTGCCTCAGAGCTCCATTAAACCTCGTTACCACCTGAACAGCCGACTGTTTCTTTCATCACACCCTTCCCCCCGCCTCCCCCCATACCAAGCTGTGAAAAGAGAAATAGTTTCAAAGACAGAATTATTTTATTATCACAGAGCAATTTAACACATAATAAGGAGGAAAAGGGTTTCAGGGTATTCAGGGTACAGCTTCTGCATTAAAGAGCGATGTGCTGGTAGCACTATGCAGACAAAAGAGAAACAGCGCGACGGGAAAGGAAACAGTTTCAGCAATACAGGAGGCACTGCTGGAGAAAGAGTCGTGCTTGCAGCTGACCCAGGACGGGTCTCACCCTGTCAATTCCCCCAAAGAAGGGCTGGGACTGCAGAGCCTTCCTGGCAGGGCTTGGAATTGCTCTGCAGAGGCCTGGCTGCAGTGGCAGAGATGCACGCTTCCCAGGCAGGAGATAACCCGGCCCAGTGCATAGGAGGGAAACAGCAGACCGACTTACTGGGCTGCCTTCCCCGCCACCCAGCTTTACACATCTCCCCTTCTTTGCACACTGTAAGGTACTGCTGGCTTCTTCAAAACGAATCCTGTTTTCTAAGTTACAGCAACTGAGCCCTGCCAGCCTGTAACACCGCAGAAGACTTACAGTATCCCATAATTTGAATTTACTGGCAGCTCGAAGGGGGATCCCCACTGACAACTTAAAAAAAAAAAAAAAAAAAAGGGCCCAATCCTGCTGACACAGCTGTAAATACCCTGATAGATGGTGGCGTGTTTTGAAGTCGGGCCAGAGAGTGCCTTTCTTCTGCTCTCCGGCAGCAGTGATCCAGACGTGCTCAGCCCGAGGAGGGAGTGAATCCCAGCAGCTGCTCTATTGGCTTGTACCTCCACTCATCTGCCTCCAGCTCCTCCACCAGACCGGCCAGTTTTTCCATCCGCGCAACTTGTTGATCTGCAAGAAGTTCAAAGGTAACTGTGGTTTGCAACGACACTGCAATTCAGCGTTGCAATTAGATGTAAATTCCCAGCTGGCAGCGGGGAAGAGAGCGTAGAATAGACCCCACCAAAAGCTGATTTGAATGCCAACCCACTGTACAGGACAGCGTGTGCAAATGGCGAGAGGACCACATGAGGAAGCAGAAAGGACAGGCTTTTCTGCTTGGGCAATGCGGAATCTGTCTTCTACCCATCCCTGCCCCTGCCACAAAAGTTCAGGTTGCAACAGGGAAACATGAGGACAGTGAGCGCAAGGAGGCATAAACAGCATGGAGATCTTTTCTTTAGCATAAACATTTATGGTGCAAAAGAACAGAGAAGTTCAGAGAAAGCCTGGCCTGCACAGAGCCCCGGGCAGGGCTGGGTGCAGCGTGATGAACTCCTCCCGCCAATGACGGTCCTTTGAGAAGAACCTGGATGACTGTACCCAAAATGCTAACGACAAAAAACCTCAGTGAGGAGAGGCAGGTTGCCTCCCCGGGGTTCCCTGGGACAACTCGTTCCTCTCAGCTTTATTTAAAACCAGTTGTGCGCTTGGCATGCAGGCTCCGTTTTCAATTAAATGAGCTGAAGTGGTACAGAGATGAGAATAGCCCTTCTTCTCTTGGCTGCACTGCAAGTTTCATAGCTTGGCAGCCTCTTGGAAAAAAAAAAAAAAAAAAAAACAGCCTGCTGGGAGCCAACTTGCTAGCAAAAGGCATAGCATAAAATGTGCACAATTTGTGCTGACTGCAGCCGCAGAGGTTGGGTGCTTTTCAGAGCGCCTGTTCTCACTCCACCTCCTGCCACTTGGTATTTTGGGAGCCATCAAACAAACAAACAAAACGATGACCTCGATCTTATTTTAAGCCTTTCCCTTTCCTTCAGGGAGGCAGCCAGCGCTCCACAAACCAGTTCCAAAAGCTGCAGCTCAATAGGGTGCCAGTCCGCATGGCAGCCGCTGGTAGTTAGTTACAGCCGCTGGTAGTTACAGGCGCAGGAGCGCCGGGGCTGTGGAAACAATGGCTCCAAAGTTCAGCTTTGCTTTGCCACCCAGAAACGTGGGATCATGGCCTCACAAGTTGCTGTACACTCCGAGACCTCCTCCTGGCAACCCTCGCTGGTGGAGGACAGGAAACCTCTCCGGCCTGAGACAACACGTGGAAGTACCCATTCTAGCTGATGAGAGGCGGAGCCCAGAAAGGACGTGACCCTCAAGAAACAGATGGGCTCTGGTGCTGAGCTCCGCCCGGCATCCTGGGAATGAAGCCGTGCAGTCAAGCCCATCCTTCAGTTATCAGCACCTGGGCCACAGGCACGGCTCCCAGGAGGGAGCTCACGCAAGGCTCCTGGGGAGGGACAGAGCAGAGTCAGTCCCACCACCTCACACCATACACTTGCGCAGAGCGGCGCATCCTCTCCCAGACACCTCTGGAAACCTCTCTTGACCCTGGCAGGGCTGTGAGGGCTCAGCAGGGGAACAAAGGCAGCATCAAGTGACTTGCCTGAGGCCAAAGAGGCAGGCAGTACCGGGCCACCATGAGGTCGTGGGCGTTTCCTGCCCGGAGCCTCCTCTCCTGGCCTCACCTCCTGTGAAGGCAGCACGGCACAGGGTGATGGAAAAACAAGCTGCGAGACGCACAGCCTATTCCCACCCAGGCTGTGTGGGTTCCCCTTGCTTTGCATAGGGCTTGCAAAAGGACTCGCTGGTTAGCCTGACTTGGCATTAATTCACAAACATAAAAGGCTACTCTCCTTTTTTGTGGTTGGCACCCTAGAATATGTCAGCCTTTTAGCTGCGCTTGCCCCCATCTTCCCTGATCAACGTACACTAAAACATAATGCGCTTACCGTGTTTCACTTGCTTTAATGTAGATGCAACCTGATAGCTGAAGACAGACTCACAGAGAAATCTTTCTGAGCCATCTGTAAATAGAAAAAGGGAGGTGGTTTCATCTGTTCTGAGAGCTTTATGATGCAGCAGCCCCAACCAAGCACTGTGGCCAATATTGTTATATTTGAGCTATGGGTTTCCCCGTCTGTCTAGTTTCAACGCTTTCTCCTGCAGCGAGCGTGCAGCGCTTTGGTTTCTAGGCCCTGCGCTCAAAGCCTTCCAAGGGTTTCAGCTGGGGCGGGCAGGCAGGTGGCCACGCTACCTGGGAGCCATCGCTTCTGAGCACGGATTGCTCGCTGGGTGGGAAGCGACCGCTACCACAGCAGTGTCAGCAGGTCTGGCCCACCCAGCCCACGCTTCCTTCCTGGGGAGCTTCCTGGGGCGCAAGGGGCAAGGGAGGGGGGTGACAGTGCTGCCCCAGGAAGTCTCGTGCAGCCAAGCAGAGCGCAGGAGGCAGCTCTGCTCCCTTGGAACTACTGCCACGGGGAGCTCCACTCACAGGCACGAGGACGGCACGTGGCTGTGCGAGGTATGCAAGGAGAGAGGCGGACAGCCCCACAGGGAGTTCACTACAGCCCAGCTGCTCCCATTCACGTGAAGCAGCACTGGCACGCTGCTTGTGCACCAACTTTGGGAGCCCTGTGGCTCGAGGCCATGGCTGCAGCCACTGGGCTCCAGCAGCTGCCGCATGCATGCAGCAATGACACTCGCAGCCAGAGAGGACATGTGGAAGATGTGCTACAGAAGAAAACTCAAAGCTCTCCCTTTGTTTTTATGAAGAACACCAAAAAGCCAGCAACTGAAGCTTGTGTGTGCCAGCAGCTTAACCACTCCAGACATGAAGTGCACTGACATCTCCTTGCTTGAATAAAGCCAAGGGAAAGGAGAATGGCCAGGAATGGCCATTCAGGATGGATTTCCATTAGGCTGGAAAATCCTCTCTACTGCAGATGGCTGCTTGGAAGGGACCTGCGCTGGCTCACAACAGGAGGTTGTGACCCTTCCGCAGGCCGATGAAACCCAGCACCTGTCCTCATGACCAGCAGCAGACTCGGCAAGCTGCACACACCTGATGGAAACTGCAAGGAGCTGCGTTACTTGAGCCCTTGCTTCCCTCGGGCATGCAAAGGATCACACTCTGCCATGGCATTTTGGTTTTAAATCAGTTGAGTAACTTCCAGAGCGCTGTCAGGTTGGCACAGGGGTTTTGCTCTCAGTAAGGCTGCAAATCCACAAATAATGTTACATTTCCCCCATTGAGTAATTTTAGTCTGTTTTTAAATAGAAGTTAAGCTAAGCAGAAGCTAGCAAATATTATGACAGTCTCTGATTCCCTTGGGGCTCAGACACTTGCATCCTTATAATGCTTTATGATTTCCCATGGGCTTAGACCATAACCCCGCACAAGGGATTTCAAATAACGTGCATCTTACAAGCTAAATCAGTTACTTGATCACACAGCATCTGAGGAGTAAAGCAACCTGGAATACAGAGCTAATTGTGTGCTAAGGACTAACGTGGCTTATGCCCCTTCCTTTTCCAAAAAGGATTCATTTAAAAACAAGCAGGTTAGTTACAGTGGCAATAAAAAACAGTCAGTTCGCGGGGATTTTCGAGGAGGAAACTGGTACGCAGCTACCACACTAGCAACTGCCTGAAGAAGGTATGAGTGTTATCACCTGCTATCTCAGAATGAAGAAGCTAAAGTTTCCTGCGACAGGGAGTGTACAATTGCTGTTCCCACCCAAACTGGATTGGTCAGCCCAAAGTAAAATCAAGTATATGCCACACGCTGTAAAGATGAGGAAGAGCAGCAGCTCCAAGGCTGAGGGGACTGATGGACCCCTGGCACCGGGCCTGGACAACTAATCTGAAGTTGATCCCTGGGTGAAAAGGAAGAATTGAGCTGCACCACAATCGCAATATCCTCTCTTGCAAGCTCTCAAAATACTATGTTAATGCTGTGCCATTTCCAAACATAACCAGCACTGCTCAGACACTCTCATTACCTCTGCGGGAGACAACTGCCTTCCCTCTCCTCTGATTCCCCATTTGCCTCCAGCCCAGCCATCCAGCCTGAGCAGCTCTCAGGATGAACAGTTGCCCGTCTATTTGCTAACATGAAGTGCTTCATTATTTTAATTTGTTTTGAGGACTCATTAAGTTCTATGAACAACTCTTTAGTCATAATTACTTCAATAGACTGGCATACGGACTCTAATGTGTAATAAAAACAATGATTACAACACGGCACTCAGTTCCCAGCTGCCCCGCGCTGCCATGTCATGTCCATTCCTAGGGAAACCCAGGCACGTCTGAGCCACAGGGCCACGGCCAGCTAATATGGCCCTGCAGAACACGAGGGGGGAATGTGCTCAGCCTCCAAGAGTCAGGAGAGAGATCTAGTCCCGATTTGATGCTAGATTTGTGCCAGACAGCAGGAGGCACGCCTCCAGCTGGGTCAAGGATCCTTATCGTCCCTTCGTGCCGCTCACGCAGACCTCTGCAGCAAGGTCTCAGCTCGGGGTGAGAGCCAAAACAAGCCTTGCATTTCCTGGCTAGCAGGGACACAGGCTGCCTTCTGTACTAGCCCAGTCCAATCCAACCCCAGAATGTGTTTTGCCAAGAAAAATATTCCTGCCTCAGCTATCTTTACAGTAATTCCTGCCCAACTTCAAAGGATCAGCTAACAATGAGCAATTAATGCTGTCATGTTCCCTTTCAGGTGGATCACTTCCTTGTCTGAAGCACTGTCACGGACTTAAAACTGAGGTGACTGCAAAAAAAGTCACTTCCTCACAAGTGACTGGAGGCAGGGAGAGCCAGAGCCGGGAGGCGGGCCATGGGAAAAGGCACTGACTGGCCCCGGCCCTGGAGCTTCCTTCCTTCCTCTGCCTTCTGCCAGCCCAGGTCTGAGCGGGTCCTGGGGTCCCACACTTGTGGGGCAGGAGAAGGTGCGTTAGTCAGCCAGTGCAATCACCTTCCAGCATCTCCCCGGCTCCCTTGGGGTAGGTGAAGAGTGCCTTTCGGGGCGGTGCCAGGTCCGAGACGCTGAAACCAGATCCTGTCACAGAGCTGCCACTGACTCCGCCGGCTGAAGAGGATGAGGAGGAGGCAGCCATTTCACCCCGTCCCAGCCTGCAGCCATGGAAGGGAAGCAGAGCACAGTTAGGAAGGGCACCTCAGCAGCAAAGTTTCCCACTCCTGGGCCAAGACATCAGTGCTAAAGGGTACAAATAGGGCTTCAAATCTCATCCCGAACACCCACAGGGGCAGGAATTTGGCCACAGGCAGCATGCCCCAGCCCGCGCACATCCGCCCCGGCCCCACTGCTGGAGTTCCCCAGCACATCACAGCGGCGGGGCACGCAGCCAGGCACGCCTGTCACAGTTGACTCCAGAGCCGGCCCTTGAGAATGGCTCCGGCATCGCTCCCTGCTCAGCCTCAGGCAGCTGTCACACCCCACGGCAGCACCCCCAAACGGTGGGCAGCCCTCAGGCTGACTCTCGTGGCGAGGGGCCTGGGAATGTTGCAAGATGGCTGAAGCGCGTAAAAATAACCTGGTGCAGGTCGCTGACCCAGCTCTGCTGGCCGTCAGCTGCTTGGCTCTGCTCCCACTCCTGAGAGCCATAAAAAGACTTCTTTATTTTGGCACTGTCTCCAGGAGCACAAACACAGAAAAAGCCCTGCTCCCTCATAAAACCTGGAAGCCCGTGGGACTGCCAGTTCCCATGCACATCCTGCATGAAGCGACACCGCGCCTCGGCTGTGGCAACAGCGCCCTGCCTTGCATCAGCTGCGCTCTGCCTTCAGATTGCTGCTGCTTGCCTGGCTTCTTCTCAGTTTTTGAAGAGGGACTGCCTGCATGTTTGTGGGAATGGGATATTTTAACTCTCGTTAATATGCCTCCCTCAAAGCACAAAAGCTGCTGCTGGGCTTTTCTAAGTGACAACGCTCACTGCTCCTGCACGGGGCCTAACAGGGCTTCCCTCCTAATTTCAGGTATTTCTGTTCAGCACCTTTTGGCAGGATCCTTTTATGTATCATAGAATCATATGGGATCATATTAGACTAGATATTTGGAAGAGATTCTTTACTATGAGAGCGGTGAGACACTGAAGCAGCCAGCGCAGGGGAGTTGCAGCTCACCCCTCCCTGTGGGCGTTCAACCCCCGCCATTTTGTGTGTGGGACGGGGTTGCCGGCACCGTGCATGCGCCGCCCCGCCCCGCCCCCTGCCCACACTCCCACCCGACACGCAGTAGCCTCCGTGGCACCACTGCGCCTGCGCCGCGCGCTCCCTGGGCGGTGCTCCCGGCCCCTCGCGCATGCGCCCGCGCCGCGGCCCCTCCCCGGCTTCCGTAGCGAGCCGCTTCCCCGGTGAGTGCGGCTCTCGCCGCCGATGCCCCGCTCCCACCCGGACAAGCGCCCTCCCTCTCCCTGGTCGCTGCCTCTCCGCCCTCCTCCCGCTGCGGGGCGCGGCGGCCCGCTCCGGGCCTCACCTGGGCGCCCGCACCGCTTGGCGCAGGCGGCGCGCGTGATCGCGCTCGCGGTGCATGCTGGGCCGGGAGAGCGGGCGGGCGCGCGCTGCGCGCGGCCCCAATCAGCTTCCGGTGTGTGTGGGGGGTTGGGGGAGGGGCAGTAACCTTGGCAACGGCGCTCTCGTGGGGCGTGTTAGTGGGTAGGTGGTGCTGCGTGAGGGGAGCCTGGCTTTGGGGGAAGAAGAGCGTTGTAGCCGTGAGCCCCGCGGCTCTGCACGCAGTGCGCCCTGCTTAGGGGCAGCGTTCTGCTGGTGCTCTTTGTTTGCTGGCAGAAATCTGTTTTAAAAGCGCCTGGGCAAGCGGAATTGTTCCCCGTGAACCTTTCAGCGATTTGTGTAGCTTTGTGGTCTGACAGACCACACTCCACTCACCCTGTTGCTACCACACCGTATAACGTTTTCCACGGCAAAAAGCTGAACTCAGTAGCCCACGTCTCTCCGGAATATTGCCAAGATTCCCTACATTTGTTTCAAACTCGCTGTATTTTTTCATAGGGAATTTTGGTTTTCATAGTTTCTGTGAGAAAAGCACCGTGTAAGCTCTGAAAAGCACAAGGACCATACAGAGCGGTGCACTGAGGTGATGCAGAAGTGCTGTACAGGGCTCAAATGGCTTTTAATGTTTTAATATCTTCAGGCTGAAGGGAACCTGAGTCCCTAATGTCCTGTAGCAGGGCAGCTGGAGGGGAAGCTCAGTTTTGCTCAGTAAAAAAATAATGAAGGGTCCAGAGAAGGGCAACACAGCTGTGAGCTGGAGCACACATCTTATGGGGCAGCGGCTGAGGGAACTGGGATGGGTTGATCTGGAGAAGAGGGGAGACCACATCACTCTCTACAACTCCTGGAAGGAGGTGGTGGTGAGGTGGGTGTTGGCCTCTGCTCCTAGCTAACAGCGAGAGGGTGAGAGGTGATGGCCTCGGGTTGTCCCAGGGAAGGTTCAGGTTGGGTATTAGGTAGCTTTATCCTCCGAAAGAGCAGTGATACACGAGCACAGGCTGCCCAGGGAGGTGAAGGAATCACCATCCCTGGAGATGCTGCAGATCTGTGGAGATGTGGCACTGAGGGACGTGGGCAGGCGGGGGTGGGCTGGTGGTTGAAGGAGATGACTGTAGTCATCTTTTCCAACTTTAATGATTCTGTGCAGAAGGACAGTGGGAGATGTGCTGGAGTGGTTGGGCCACAGCCCTCGCAGAGCTGCTGAAGGCTGGCAGGGTTTGAGGAGCTCAGGGATACCCCTCAGGGCTCGCCTGCCCTAGCACCACTGCCTGTGTTTTTGCAGCTCACCGTCCTTGGAAGACCAGCATGATGGATGTCCTACGGCCCACCCTGGTCAGGATTGGTGGGCGAGTGTACAGGAAGAACCTCATTCACGAGCAGGTCCAGCAGCAAGAGGAGGAGGAGGAGGACTTCTACACAGGTGTGGTGCTACACAAGGAGTCACTGCAGTGGCATAGGGACAGAGCCAACACTTGGTGTCACCTCTGGCGTCTGTGTGCATGACTGCCTCTCTTTGTGGTGAATGACATCTGAAAAGTGGAAAAAAACACTTTGTGTTCGTCATCAGAGGGATGGTCTCTCTGAACAAAGAGTAGATGTAGCCCTTATTACCCAGCATGGGTTTGGGTGACTGTGTTACTGGCTGTTGATCACTTTCATTGGCTGCAAGTGATCTCTAGTAAAGGGAAAAAACCCCATGCCTTGGCTCTGTAGATCTGTTTTTCACGGGTTCTACTTCACTTTATGTTGTCTTTCTGCCTGCATGCTCGTTGTAGTTCTGTGTGAGTTGTTGTAGACAGGGAAAAGACTCCTCTGTTATCTTTCAGAGAGAGTTGTGGCCATGGTGTTTTTCCTTTCCACCCTGCATTTCAGTGCATCGAACAAAGCTGTTATAAGCTGCCTGCTACCCAGAGCCATCCCTGTATGTGTGGGGAAGGACAGAGAACACCCTACCTCTTTCTGGAAAGTCTGTTTGACCTTAACAGGCACAAATCTCTGGACCCTTGAACAAAAATTGTTCCCACCTTTTATGTTTATTCTTCTGCAACTTGTTAATTCCTGCTCTGGTGTCTCCGTGTGTTGGTGGTGCCCACCCTGCTCAGAGAGCAGTGCAAAATTTGGAGGAGGGCATTCCCACCAAGCTGTTGCACAAATTGAAGCCAGGATAAAGCCCAGGCTCCGAGTACAGGCTCCGTGCACCTCCCAGCCAGGCAGATTTGGAAGCAGTTATGATCGTTTTTTTTTGAAGCTGGTACAAGATGAAATAAAAAGCAGTTAGTTGCAGCAGAGGGGAGTCTGTCTCTATTGCTTTCTTCAACCTTAGGGGAAGGCTGTGAGGCTGTTGTCCTACATACAGCGCTGCTTTTCCTGGTAGGGCCCAGTGACTGTGCAGATGAACCGTGTGATGCCTTTGTGGTGGAAGAGACTGAGAAGGGCTTCCAGTGCAGAGTGGAGGTTCCCAGCCCCTTATACAAGTGAGCTTATGGGGTTCTGTTTTCTGTGAGTTGCCTTTGACTGGGGAAGCATTTCTATGCAGAATTTTTTTTTTTTTTTTTTTTTGGGGGGGGGGGGGGGTCAGGGTAAGTGCCAGATCTCTGAAACATACTCTGTTTTGTGTCTGTCCTGCATTTGGGAGGGGAAAATTGGCAACGCCTTTCTAGTGCAGTTGTGCCACGTTTGACTCCTGGCCTTTGCTGTGACAGAGACAGCAGGTGGTGCTTTCTGGCTGGTAGGAGAGTGTTTGAGCATCTCTTCCCTTGAACATGAAAGTGTCAGCGAGGGTGGAAGAAAGGGAGGAAGAACTGGGGTGAGCAGCCTGCCAAGGGGGGATTTGTGAAAGCTTTGAGAAAGCACACACACCTGGAACCGACTGTTGACTCAGATCTGATGTTCACTGGGAAGCCTGCCACATTCAAAGCTTTATCCAGTTAGTTTTGACAGTTTTATGAGTTAAATAGTTTTACTAAGTGTAGAGAAGAAGTATTCTGTTGGTTTTCAGATGCTGGCAAATGACTACCTTGAGGAAAACACCAACTGTGAAAAGTTTTGTTAGCTCTTTGTCTGGGGTGACGGGGGGAAAATTGATAGTGCAGATGGTAATGCTGTGGCAGGATGTGCCATGGCTGAAGAAAGCTGTGAGCCACTGCCCATCATCCTGTGGCCGTAGGCTGATGGCAGCCACAGGGCCTGGCCCACGTCCTGCATCCTGAGCTGGCTGCATGTATCCCTCTGGCACGGACATGCTGAGCGTCAGGGGAGCCACCGGGGCAGCTGGGGTGTGGTCCCTGATGGGAGGTGGTCCAGCAATGCTGTGCTGTTATGCTTTTATGCCTCCAGGTACATAATAGGAAAGAAAGGAGAAACCAAGAAGAGACTAGAAACAGAGACTCGAACCTCAATCAGCATTCCCAAGCCGGGAGTGGAAGGAGAAATTGGTAAGTGTTCTTCCACGGATGCGGTTTGAGCAGGGAGGGGGAATAGGAGGTGTTTTCCTTTAACTCTTGCTTCTGGCCCTGATTATCTTTATAGCTATAGCCCTGGGAAAATCACATCCCTTTTCTCCTGAGCTTTTTTTCCTTGCCTGCAAACCCCTATAAAACAGCACAAGACTCCTGAGGAAAAAAAATATCCCTTTTAAGCCTATGAGTACTCTCACTGAAGTTGCTTCTTGGGTATCAATGATTGGCCTGTGAACCTTGGGCCTTGAACCCAAATGTGCTTTTTTTGTTGTTGTAATTATTACCATATCCATTAATAAGGACTTGCAATATGCATCTAGAAAAAAGTGCTGCGTTGTCTACTTAGAGATGAAATAAACTTCATCATGTTCTTTAATACGAGCAGTGTTTTGATGACATTGCTGCCTTTCTGGTGCTGCTAGTCGATCCTCAGTGAGAGCCGGCATCCTTGTACCGTATGTTCCTTCTCATCACTTGCAGCGACTTAACAAGACAGGAGGTGTTGCTCGTCGGGTTTCTGCCTAAGTGGGAATCCAGAGGGCTCTTGCTGTGTGGTGTGGAGTTACGTTCGTGACGGGGCAAGGAGGATTAGGTGACAGGGACCCAGCTGTCGTACTGTGCAGGAATGTGGTGGCACTTCTCAGTAAGTGGGCCTTGACTTTTTCCTGGGAACTGTGAAGAACTGTTAGGAAGGCTGAGAGATGTTGAAAACATGTAATAATAGAAGGCCAAGAAAATCTTGCTCTTCTCTTGCAGTTCTTTAAAGCTCAAGTGTCTTCTGTTTGGTGCATACACAAACAACATAGGCCATCCTGATCTTTTGTAGATTTTGTTTGTTGCTTCGACTAAGACTACCTTTATGAAAACATGAAATAATGCTCTAGAAATCTGAAGAGCCACTGAAGTGAGCGACTCTTTGCTATTGTTTTTTAGACACACAGAGGCAGCTTTCTTGTGAGCAGAGAGATACTTTTGATGGCATCATCCCGCCTTTGCGGAGGAAAGTACAGCCGTGCCAGGCATTTTAAGTCAAGCAGGGTGTCTGGCAAGATTTCTCTGTGCGTGGCTGGGAGTTTTAATTCCTGTCACTTCTTCAGCGAGCCCTGGAATAACAGTAGAGAGGTGCTGTTGTACAGGTTTTTCTAATTCCTTTTTGGCAGCTCCTGAGTGAAATGTTCTATATCCACCAATATCAAGTGGATAAGTATAGTGCAAAATCACGATCCATTTAGTTACCGTTTATTTGCACGGGGGTCAGCGATCTCACTGTAGCGTCGTGAGAACCGGACGGGTGTGGCTTTGTTTCCTTGCAGTGATTACAGGACAGCAGCGTGGCGGTGTCATCTCGGCCCGGACACGCGTCGATGTTCTTCTCGACAGCTTCCGTAAGAAGCAGCCCTTCACGCACTTCCTGTCCTTCGCTCTCAACCAGCCCGTCATCCAGGAGAGGTTCCTCCAGTTCAAGGAGGAGGTGCTGGAGAAATGCTCACAGGTAAGCATCCATGCGAGCGCTCCAGCCAGAGGAAACTCCTTCAGCAGAGTGTCATTCACTGTGGGAGGTTTTTGCCCTTTGCCTCAGAGGCCTCATTCTCTGTTTCCTTTCCTAGCAGTGTATTGCTAACAGGCCTTTTGCTGAAGTTGGTGGATCTGCTGTGAGTTCATTGGGAAAGCTTTTGGAATGAAGAATGGCTTTTTTAATTTGTGGAAAAATATTTTGTTCTCCTTTGAGATTTTCCTAAGTGGGTGGATATTCTAAGATTCAAACAAGGGTCGTTTCTTCTGCGTTTTTTGTTTTTAATAGGAAAGCTTCTAAATAATGTAACAGACTTTTCTACATTTTGTATGATTCTACATAACTGTGAAACCAGGTAGCGATTCACAAGTTTGCTGCTCCTTCTGTTTCACTTTTCTTTTGGTTACTGACAGTGAATGAAGATGGGTGTCAGGAAATGACTCTGTAGCACATGCCATCCTGCTAATCTAATCACTTCCCTTCCTCCCCATGAGAATCGGTGCTGACAGTCCCTCCTACTTGCCTTCAGATCTGAGAGCACCGAGAGCAGCAGGAAATAGCTAGGCATAGTGAAAATAGGGATGGGATGAAAGTAGAGCACTCCCTGTTGTATTTTAGTGTGCTTCTGCTTTGACAGAAATGGTATCTCAGTGCATAGGGCCAGCCTGGGAAGGGGGAATGGTTTTATTAAATTGCCACGTCCTCTGAGTCTGCTGGGAGGACATCTCTAGGCAGGAGGAATGAGTTCTCCTTTGCAGCAGCTGAAGGTTAGGTTGGATGCATGCAATCTAAGGTTTGTGGACCGATATTTTTACTGTTATATCTGTTGCATCTGCTTATGTCTTTCAAAGGGAAAAACATAACCTTCCTAATTGCACAGCTTGAGAAGTATGGTTTCCTGTGTGTTTATGCCTTGTGTGTGAATTACCTGATGTCTGAGGAAGATTTTTCATGGTTGCTTGTACACTAATTGTCTCATCTGTAACAGCAGAACTGGGCTGGCTTTGCAGTCTTCTTTCTCCAGGCAATTCTGATTTAAGTCCCTCTTCGCCACCCAGCTTCTTATTTCTCTGACATTTTTAGGAGGTTTCTATCACTCAGATTTCCACCTAATGTCAAGTACAACCGGTATTGGCCAATAGATACAGGAGCTGCAATGAGTGCAATGCCATGAGCACCCATTCCTCAGGCTAGGAGGATATCACTATCTCGATCTTCAGTCCCACAGTCCAGCATTAACTGCCCTATATTAAAGCTTCCCTTTATTAAATAAAAGCCCTAAAGACAGGGGAGTGGAAGCATCAGACTGGGGACAGCGAGGGAGTCCTCCAGGCGGTGTCAGTGGTCGCCTGGCTCCCCCTGTTGGCAGTGAGTTCCAGTGCTTGTGGAGGGGGGACCCCGAAGTTATGGGGAGAGAGGCATCTTTTGAGAGAGCTGTTAACTTCAACGTGGGCTCTGGCAGTGTCTGCTCATGCCTTTGGCCCTGGACTAAGACCACTGCGTTCAGCCTGGTGTTTCTCTTGGCCTTTGTCCCCTGCCAAAGGGGCATATGGCTGCTGCAGTCCTTCTGCTTGATCTCCCTTGACCCAACAGTCCTTTCACATACAGCTGGGCCTGCTCTGCTTGCAGCCTTGGACTCTGTTTATCTGATCTTCCACCTCTGGTTGTCTGCCAGCAGGTCTTGTCTCTCCCTGCAGAGAGCAAAACCTTGCTCGGTTCCAGCTTCCTGGCAGCTCAGTATAGTGCAAATCTTTTCAGTGTAACGTCTCTACGATGCAGCCTCTTCTATTCATCTGCAACTAATGCCATCATGCACACCCTTGTTCTGTGTCTTTATTCTGGCCCCGTGTGGGCCTCACCTGAGCTTGCTCCTCTCCTCTCAGAGCGCACGTTTTTCTTGCCTGCTGCCTTGGTTGCATCTCTGCAGCCTTCCATCAGCCCAGCCTCTGCTGGTGATCTGCCTTGTTCTCCACACCCCTCCCGATCTGCCCCTGTTGTATGTTTTATCTCCTGCTCACTCTTAACTGTCAGTTTACATCATGCCACTGCCTGCCATCCACTTGGAAACGTTTTCATAAATTTATCCTGGTGCTTTCCCCAGTGTTGTCAGTCACATTCCAAAGGAGCTGTCTGGGAACATCCGCAAACCTTCTTGTGCTTGCTTGTCCTCCATGGCTGCTGAAGCTCAGGTTTGGTCAGAGAAGTGCTGAAACCACTGCTGAGACCAGGCTAACCTTGTCTTCTCTGACCTTTTGTTTCTCCTGCAGCCTCTTCATGCTGTGTCTGGACAGCACAGCGTCCTGCAAAGCCATGCTGAGTGGTTAGGCAACCTGCAGGCTGGAACCTCTGGCTTGACCTGTGCTCAGAACCGGAACCCAGACGTGACTCCTCCTCATTCCAGCAGCAGCGCTGTCTCTGAGAGCATGCAGCACTCCTCTGCATTTTGCTGCTGCTGAGTCATCTGGGCACTTTTGGGAGTCTCCCCAGGTGGTGGCAGCTGGGGCTGCCCTGTAGCGCAGGGCACGGCGGTGTGGGTGGAGGTAGGAGGGCTGGGGTTCCTGCTCTCCATGCAGTGTGGGTGCAGGGTGCCCTGGTGTAGGGGCGCAGGGTTGTGCTGGCTCTGCTCAGTGCCTCATGCCTCTTGGGAGGCTTGAGAATTTTCATTTTTTGCTTGAAATATAGAAGTCAGTCAGAGGCAGGTATTTGGAGGTTTGCATATGGATAGCCAAGGAATACACAGTGCTTTATTTTTCTACCCTTCCTTCTCCCGGTATTAGCAAAAAGGCTTCTAGATATATTGCTACCTGTTAGTTCAGGAGTATATTACAGCCCTGTATGTCTCTCAATCACTCTGCAGCTGGTAATGCCACTCTAATACCGCTTTATCTCACAGCAGGGTCTGCTGGAAAGCACATCAGTAATGAAAAACAGTAATTCAAAACTGTGCCTCACAGAGCAATAAGAGAGCTTATGGATTTGTCCAAAGCGACGGGATTTCTCAGGATACTTAGAGGCATCTGAATAGATTTCAGGGACAGGAGCAGTGAGCTTCTCTTCCTGTTGCAATTTGCTGGGGCAAAGCATTGCAGCATTAGGTAGACTGTAGTGTTTGGATGAACCTCACTAATAGCGGCAAGGAAGGGGAAGACTGGGGGGGGGCATTGAGGGTTTCTTCTGGCCATTGAGCATTTGTGAGGGACTTTTCTCTCTGAAGCGGTTACCATGACAACCATTCATTTATATTTTACAGCATAGGGTTATGTTGCTGGGTGTATACTTTCTAACTATTTTTTTTTGTCCTCAATACTTTCTATGAGACAAACCTTGTGTCGAGATACAGAACACTTTGGGTGTTGTTCGTGATATCCAGTTGTCAGGGCAGCCAGCCAGCAAAGCAGAGCTGAGAGGAGACTTTCTGGAGGCTGATTTAGTACAGTGATAAGGAGGTGGCTCACCTGGCCAGGGTCGTTAGTGGTGTGGCGCTGTGGGAGCTCAGGCTGTCTGGGTGACCTTGGGAGCCTCCTAGCACAGCCATACTGGTGTTGGAGTGAGGAGGACTGAAGCGTTTGCTGCAGGTGGGTAAGGCAAGAGGTTTAGGTTCAGCAATGAAATTGCCGTGAAAAATCACGGCTGGGCTTTCAGAGCTGTGCAAACGCAGCATTTGTAGTCTTAACAGGCTGCAGATGTAGCGTGGAAAAGAAATAAGATTGCTGTAATAAATGCCAACCTGTAAATATCAAACGTTGTTAATGAGGTATTACATCTCACAGTGGAAGGGACAGAAAATGGGAGGGGTTTTTCAGCCTGCAGTTCTTCAGTCAGTTCAGGAAATGCTGTTTTTCTGGCTCGCTCCTTTGTTTGTGGGTTGGGGTGGGAGAGGGCATGTAGCTGGCATGCAGTAGCCTGCTATTAGGGAAAAAAGCAGAAAGCTGTCTGCAAATATTGGAAGCTCTTAAGACAGCAGAAAGGATGCAGCCAGGGAGGAAGAGCTAACCAGTATGATCCTTTGCCTTGTCACACAGAAGGCTCTGCTTTGGTCTTTGGTTTCCCTGCTAAAGTGTCTTAGATTTATAGGAACAATGTGCGCAGACTTTACAAAGAGGTGAAGGCTCCTAATAAAATTCTTTCCATGTTCCATCTAAAGGAGGAGAGCAAAGGTAGAGGTCTAAGCACTGAGAGGGAGATCTAATTAAAAAAAAAAAATAGAGGAGGAATTTTTAAAGCTACATGCATTGAAATGACTTGTTTTTTGTGACCATGACAAGTCAGTGTCTGAGAGAGTGGCACAAGCTAAAATGGGCAATCACACACAGGTGATGGATACAGGGAATGTTCTTCCTGCCTCTCAGTGCATCCTTAGGTGGTTCAAACAGTGAATTTGTGAGACAAACAGTAGGGTCTGTTTTATGTGTTTGTATCTGCCAGCAAGTCCCTGCAAACACACTTTTGTGTTTGCCCCGTCAGATACGGGGGATTCCCTGCTGCTTGTCCTCACCAATCTGGTGCTGTGCTTTCCATTCTGCTCCTCGCTGTGTGTGTGCACCTGCCACAACCCAGGGGAGGAAACGTGCTGGAGGAGCTTGTCACCGTGAGGCACTTGGGGAGCATGCCTTGGAATCACAGAATCACCAAGGTTGGAAAAGACCTTTAAGATCATCCAGTCCAACCGCCCAAAGGGTTCCACTGGACGTGGCAGTTCCTAAAGCATAGCATAATCTGGGACTGGAACAAGTGGGTTCAAGCTCTTTTGTGTTTCAGTGAGCTGTGCCCAACCTGGAAGGGCTGCTAAGACACCCCCAGAAACATTGCCTGCTCCAGAGAGAGCTGCCTCAGGTGCAGCATCCCGCTCACACGTGGGGGAAGTGGGATCTGCCAGCCTGTGAAAGAGCTGTAAGGGCTGTACATGGGGATTTCAGGAGCTGTCTGAAACACCGGGGTAAACCAGGAGGCTTATCTGGGTCTTGACCTGTTCGCTCTGTCCTGCTCTTCCCTGCTGGCTGTCCCAGCAGTGGCAGCACGGCGTGCGGAGGTGCCATGCCAGCACTTTGTCAGCTGTCAGCCCCCACTCAGGTGCTAGGAAAAGGCTGCTTTTGGGGCAGGTTTATGTTTACAGCACAAACTATGCTGGGGCAGGGCAGTGTCTGTCCCAGAAAATAAGGGTAGGGGTTTTGCTTTCTGACTTGTGAACTACTTTACTGTGCAGTCTTCACCACTTGTGTGCACTGTGCGAGTGACGTCAGCTGGTTGTCTCTGGCAAGAGTAAGTCAAACTTTCTCCCAGTTGCTGTTACCAAGCTGTTGTTTTGTGATGGGCCAAATATCTCCTGGCTCTGGGTACCATTAAGAGAGAAAGACTGATGGAGAGGAATTGTGTCTGGTCCTGCATGTTAACAGCAGTGTGAGTGAAAGGGAGCAAAAAGGCTTTCACTGCCTTCCGTCTGGGAAGGAGTGAGATGGAGGCATCCACCTTTCCTGCCCTATGCTCGGGGCATGCCTAATGTAATTCATCTGTGCTCATTGCAGGCTGCTGCGTGGTGCTGAGACTTGCAGCATGCTTTGCCACTAGCAGGATTTGGGGTCTCAGCCAGCAATAAAGCAATTAGCAAGGGAAAGGCAGGTATGTGCTCTGTCAGCTGGGGATGCCAAGCTTTGCTCATCTAGCCCAGCCTGTAAGTGCTGCTGTCAGCAAGGATATGCGTACTGCCACAGCGTGAACAATGCCTGATGAGATGTGAGGCATTGCACCGGCTGAGGGATGCAGTGTTTAAATGTCGGAGAGGTTTTATTTCAAACTCTGAAGCTCGGTTAGGAACTTCAAAGCTGTCACTTGCAGTCAGTGGGCTTTTATTTTCGGACATATAAATGCTTCAGCAGTGTAGTGGGCGGTGCTGGATTCTTCTGGAGCTCCAAGTGGAGGCAAGTTAACGTGCTGATGGGAAGTGGCCACTAAGTGGAAATAATTGTTTTAATATGGGTTTGTTAACCATCCTTGAGGTGTTTTTATGAATATCTGAGAACAGAAGAGCATGTTCCTTAAAGCTGAGCATAAGCACCGCTCCACCTGGGAACAGTTCTTCCCCAGCAACAACACGTAGTTCTTCTTTTAGAGGGAATTTAAACTTAATTCATCTCAGCAAACTATAGGGCACCTGGGAATGAGAAAAATGTAATTACCGGAGCTGGTATAGGCTGTGCTTGTGTTGTGAGGTGCAACCTGTGTTTAGACAGGATTTAGAGGCCATTTAGAGCTTGCTGCTGCAGCTGGCTCCAGCTTTATTTCACAGAGAGCACGCTTCACTCAAGTTCTAACTCTGTACTGACTTGTGCCGAGTGCGTGGCTGGTGGCAGTCACTAATCTGACGGCTATGGAGGTCTTTCTGAGCTGGAGCCCGCCCTAACGAGCCCTGAGCAGCCTTTGGGCCTCACTGCAAAGGCAGGCGGTGTGCAGGCGTGTGGTGCTGGGCTCTGCCTCGCTCCCAAAATCTGTGCGATGCCCTCATGTTTCAACTTTGAGACCCTAGCAACTTACCCAGTGATGCAGAGATGAGAGATTTGATGCTGGTGGCTTGCTGTTTGTTCCCTGTCGTGTAGATCCCTCTGATAGAGGTGCGTGTGTGTGTATGCGCCTGAGACGCTGTGTTTGATTTGTAGGATCATGGGGTCAGCAGCAGCCTGTTCCAGAACCCTGCAAAGCTCCACCTGACTCTGGGGACGCTCGTGCTGCTGAACGAACAGGAGATCCAGAGAGCATGCGAGCTCTTGCAGCAATGCAAGGAGGACTTTGTGGAGTAAGTGTTGCAAAGGGATGTCATCACCAAGGGCATACGTGGGGGAAAAGAAGCAAGCTGTCTTTGATGAGGAATGGTGATGAGAGCAGCTCGACAGTGTATCTAAACTCCAGAAATTTAGGAGGCTGAACGTTTTGAGTAGGAGCAGCAGAAATCACCAAGAAATCACAACCAAAGGGCGCAGCAGCACTCTCAGCTCAGATCAGCCCCTCAGCATTCCCTGCAGACCTGCTCCAGACATTTCTCACATCAGTCCCGTTATTTTTGTGAGCAATTCCTCGCTGCTGTCCCCTGCCTGCTGCAGAGGGAGGGGTGAGCTCTGTCACCTTCCCAGGTTGCCTACAGTGGGCTCCAGCACGGTGCTCCCTCCTGCCTCAGAGCAGAGGCTGAGGTGTCCTTGACATGCATTTCTGGGTGCAGGGAGTGTGCAGGGAAGGCAGCATGAGCCACGCGAGTCATCACTCTGAACCGTTCAGCGCTGCTCCAGGACCTGGGCTTTCTTGCCGCCTGTTAACACGGAACTGCAGATATTATGGCTTGAACTGTAAATGTGGTTGAATGACACTGTAATTAGCTTATCTCTGTACAGCTTAGAAATTGGAGATGGCCTGAGGAGCTGCTGTATGTATTTATTTATTTATTTTTGCAACACCTTTGCACAGAGGGCACGGACTCCTGATTTGTATTTCTTTATTTTCTACCTTGGTGCGTGAAGAATTAGCCATGCTGTGCCAGCTGATACCTTTTGGAATCAATGCACGGCCAAAATTCTTACCTCCTCTAAAAGAAAGGCTCCCTTTTTTCAGCTGCTGAACAGAAATGCAGGTGTTTCCAAGGGAGGGGGCTGCCCACAGTACTTGAAGAGTGTCGCCTTCATCAGGAGTGGGTTGAACTGAGACAGAGAGAATCTTGACTCTCCACTTCCTTTGGAGGAAGAGTCAACGCTTGAATGTATTGACAGGTTATTTCCCCTGCCATAGCCAAATAAATAGACGTTTAAAATCGATTCAGGCTCCCTTCCACATCTATGTGAACCTTTGTTAGCATTCATTTACTTTTACTAAATGCAGGCGATGCTGTCTGAAAGTCAATGTGCCCTTTTTGTACCACTTTTGGGTACATGGCCTTGAGTGTTTGTAGCCTTAGTTGTGCTGTTTTCCTCCCAGTAATGATACTGGGAGAGGAAATTGCACTCCCGTGTTCCACCTGGGAAGTGTTACTGGGAACCTCTCGGGCAGGCTGCACAAAAGCAGGCAAGGTTAGAGCGAAGTCACGCTCCCACTTAACCCGTGGTCATTACTTCTGCCTGCCCTGCGCTGCCCGCAAGACCTCAGCGCTGAATGAGGCAGGCAGCAGCACTTGCTCCCAGGAGCTCTTGCTGTGGCACCTGCCTCCCCACGATGCTCTCCTGGAGCAGGTATGCTTCACAGTGCGCTGGTAGGTGTGGGAGTGCATATTATATCCTGCACTCATTTTAGGTTTCGCCTTCCTGCCGGAGTAGCTGGCGACGGTTTTTAAAGCAGCTCTATTTACTTCCAGCGTTTGTAAGTGGATGCTGAAATGTACTTAAAACTGCATTCTGCATCAAGTGCTTTTGCCAGTGAAAATCAATGAACTGGAGGCTTTGTGTCACGATCGCTCTCTTTGCAGGGAAGGCAGCAGCTTCTCTGGAATGAGGAGTTATACCATTTGACTGCTGATAGCTTTTGCAAAAAGTAAATAGAGATTTCTGCTTTGAGATGGCCTGTGATTACTGACAAGTTGACTTACTGTATGTCTGAAACAATGTATACATTTAAATGTTTTTATGGTATTTCTTGAGATGATGAGACAATAGCAGCTGTAGCTTTTTAAGCTTTGGAAATTAGGCAGGAGGAATACCGCGCACTGCATTTCTGAAGCAAGTGTGATGTTTTGCTTTTTCTTCCATCTTAGCCAAATTACGGGAGGCAAACCCCTGACTGTGGAGGTGGCCGGGGTGGAGTACATGAACGATGACCCTGCCATGATGGATGTCCTTTACGCCAAAGTCCACATGAAGGATGGCTCAGACAAGTGAGTTCCTTGCACCCCTTTCCTTTAGCCCCCAGCGTGCGGGCAGCGCTGAGCTGCAGCAGAAGAACACTCAGCTGTCTGAAGTCGGTGGGTGCTGCTCGGGGTCCTTAGGCTGGCAGTCAGGAAGATTAAGTCATTCTCGCTTCCTAAACCAGTTAAGGCAGTGATGTGTTTGCTCTTTGAATCAGTCAGTGGTGGTGCGGTGAAGGATGTTATTTGTTTCTGTAGCAGTCTGTCGGAGTGAGTAATGGCGTCGTGGCTCAGGTGGTGATGAGATAGGCAAGAAGGTGCTCCCCAGTTCACTTACAACACAGGGCAACTTGGCCTCTGCTGCCTGGTTTCCAGCACGCAGACCAGGTGAATCTGGACAGCCTGATTTATTCTGCAGCATTTCTTTATTCTTAAAAGCCAGATACACCAAAAAGGCCTTAGAAAAAGGTTACAGAGTTGTTTTTCATGGCTCTGAGTAGCCTGAAACACACACTGGGTGTGGAACACCTGTCTTCTGACCTCTGTTGTGAAATGTCAAAGCCTGGTTGGTGCGTTTATGCTGTTCACTGCTCTGACGTGGCTTCAGCTGAAGGCTCTGCCACAGCCCTGTCCAGGATGTGGTGGTGGCTAGACAGCCTTCCTCCATCTCATTTTTGACCAGTGCATCACCAACAGCAGCATAATCTCTAAGCGTTTTCTCAAAGACTAGGGAAGTGCAAGAGCCATCATCTTCCTGAACTGCTCATGTGAGATGGGTGGGAAGGAGGCAGGGGAGCAGCCAAGAGAGCTTTAGCCTTCTCTTTTTGAGTGTTGGCCTTCTCTTTTCGAGTGTTAGCCTTCTCTTTTTTAGCTTTATCTTTTTCCGGTGGTGCTGCCCTTTGCTGTCTGATCCCCTTGCTGGAGGACAGCAGGAGCTAGCAGGGGGTGAGCAGCACAGGTGGAGGAGGGAGGTGCCAGCAGGAACCTGCTCAAGGAGGAAGAGATGTGTTCTAGCATCTCCTTTCCCCAGGGGCCCCACGCTTAATGCCCTGGGGAAAAATATGCTTTGGTCGCTCTGTTGAAGTAAGAGATTGAACGTGAGTTAAGAAAACGGGTGGGGAAATGAAAGTGTAACAATTGCTGAGAGGCAGTAGAAACCAAAATCATCTTTCCCCATTCTCAACTCTTCTGCTTTGAAGTCTGTCCTACCCTGACAGAGGTGAAACAAAGATGGGGAGGGCAAAGAACCAAGACAATCTACATCAGAGAGGGGGAGCAAATGAGGGAGAAGCACTCAAAAAGATGAGGCAGCGTTCCAATCCGCCTGCCATTGCAACTGGAGACATGCTCCCTGAGAAACGGGCTCGCTGCTGAGGTGGTGCCTCCTCTGTCCTTCCCAGAGGTCCTTAGCAGAGGTTTCGGCCTAACCCAGACCTTGTGCTTTGCATGGCAACTGGGGGCTGCCAGGCTTCTGTTCTGCAACACCGTTTGTTGCTTTTGCTTGGGAATAGGCTCAGGGAGGGCCACGTGACTGTAACATCTTCTCCTCATCCCTGCGGGTCCTGCCATCACCTGTGAATTGATTCATCTCTCCCAGCAGAATGAATTGGCACTTCTCTCTCTTGCCTGCTAAAAACTGCTGCTTTTTGCTCAGGGACATGGGCAAAGCAGGTGGGGAGCAGTTTCTCAACTGCAAGGGCAATGCTAGAGGAGCGCAGCAGCCATGTGCTGCACCATGCTGCGCCGTGCTGGCTTGGGGTGCTGCAGCCCATGTGAGAGGTGTGTTCCTTCCTGCCTCCTGCAAGATGTCTTGCTGGCTCTGTGTGGCTCCTGGTGCGGCTGGGGGTGGAGTTCCTTCCTGATCTTTGGATGATCTCGATCAGCTTAAGCCATAAAGCAGGAGATTTGATTTACCCGACTTAGCTTGCATAACTGCAGACAGCATTAGGGGCTGGCGAGCCCTTCTGCACATAGAATGGCTCAGACTGAGAGAGAGATCATGCTCTGATGCCTCCCGCACAGCAAATAATTTCCATTATAATTCATTCTAATTTGTTTTATTTCCTTGATTAACTTTATAATGCAATAAAGCACCATTTTCACTTGAGCTATTCTCTGTTAATTTGTTTTAGTATTGTCCATAATGATATTCATTTAATCTTTGTCATTGCTAATTTTAAAAATCACTGATGTAAAGCCAGAAAATAGCCGAAAACCATGACAGTCGGAAGTTGGAGAGTCTAGAAATTGCCGCGTGGCTGCCGGCAGCCCACCAGGCTTGCGAGGCACAAGTGGGCGGCGTAGGAGCTGGCAGCCGGAGCGTGGCCACCCCGAGCCCTGGGGCCAGGCTCTGCCTCTCCGAGCCTGCTGCTCTGTGGAGCTTTGGGCCCTACACCAAGCAGGTCCGCCGGGAGCTGAAGTGCCTGAACGCCGCGGGGACCATAGGTTTGGGCCATGGCAACAAACTCTTTGCTATGCTAAATCCGCCCTGCTTTGTGGAATGTGTGCAGCAGAAGCCTTGTCAAAGGAGGAAGGACAGAGGAAGCCTTGTGAAACAGCCAGAACTTTTTGCAGGAGAACTGAATTCTGATGGCTCTGTTACCTTCCCTTGCTCCCTTTTCCTGAGCGCATGCAGAGACCTCATTTCACACACGCTGCCCTTCCTGGCAGAAAAGTGAAACACTGACAGTGCAGGAATTTCTCCTCAGCTTACTTTGCTCGGTTCTTTCTCCTTTTGCCTTCCTAGGCTGCAGGCGATCGCCGATCAGCTGGTGGAGCGGTTCGTGGCCTCTGGCCTCATGCTTAGGGAATGGGATAGGGTGAAACTGCACGCTACTGTCATGAACACGCTCTTCAGGAAAGACCCAAGTGGTGGTGGGTATCCCTGTTCTTTATTGGTAAATGCGTAGAGACATAGAATGGTTAGAGTTGGAAGGGTCCCTGAAAGCCTATCTGGCCCAACTCCCCTGCAGTGAACAGGGACACCTCCAGCTCCATCAGGAGCTCAGAGCCCCGTCCAGCCTGGCCTTGGGTGTCTGCAAGGATGGAGCACCACCACCTCTCTGGGCAGCCTGTGCCAGTGCCTCACTGCCCTTACTGTAAAACATGTTTTCCTTATATCCAATCTAAATCTCCATCTTTCAGTTTGAAACCATTTCCTCATGTCCATTTAATGCAGTACCACTGAACAGGAAATGTTTTGGTCAGTAACTGTTGGCTTTTACACTTTTTGTGTTGGGTTGTTTTTTTTGTTTAAATTATTTTTGTGCTTATTTTAATTTTAAAAGTGCCTTGAAGATTGTGTGGGGGATGTTGCTAAATAAAACTCAAGAAAAACTGAAAAAGCAGCCAGCAGGGCTGGAGGAGGCAGGTGTTTTTTGAGTACTTTCTGGGTCCTTTCTAAGGTTCTTCGACACAGTTTCAGACCCACTCTTGGCCAGCAGCACTGACGAGGTCTGGACCAGCCTCTGAGTCGCTGCAAGGACATTAAGCCTGAAATTGCCCTTTGAGGCGGGGGAGGGGGCACAGTGGCAGTAGCATCCAGTTTGTGTGCTGAACCACCCCATCAGGTATATGAGGCATTCGGAGACAGTGGGGAGAGCTTCACCCAGGCAGCCATATGGGATCTGAATAGCATCGGTTGTGAGTGGGACCTCACAGTTAATGCTGGAGATGTAGAAGAAATATGGAATGTATTCAGTGAGTGTGGCAAAGGTCCCTTGGAAAGAACAGATAGTGTACTTAAGGATTATATAAAACTCCAGACATCCTCTGGGGAGGTGGATCTGAGATGGAGACGTTTGGCAGTCACTTTAGGCCTGGATTGCTGTTTTCCATGTCTCAGTGAGTGGCTGCGTGCCTGCCTCACATACACACACGCAGATGGTGTGCAGGGACACTCCCCATAGGAGGTAGTGCAGGTGCCCTCTAGAATCACACCAGCAACAGCTGTGTGCAGGGTCTTTCCTCCAGGTGATGCAGGTGATCCTGGTGGAAGCACTGATCCCTGTGTAGTCAGCACTGTTGTCCTTAAGATCAAAGTGGAAGTGTTTTTGCATGAAGAGCTGTGCGAGGATGGTTTATTAGCTGGCAGCTGACTTTGGGGAGGGGAGGAGTGGGGGGTGAAGTACAGCACACGTAGTTCTCCCATCTGAAGCTCATTCTGGTGGTGGCTTTTCTCTTTCCAGCTGAAGAGCGAAGCAACACAGTGACTGGTAAATCATCCTTCAAGGAGCGGGAGTCGTTTAATGGCCGAAACGTCCTCAAGGTCAGTGGGAAACAATTAGGGAAATTGAGCTAGCTGCGGATATTAGATAGCCAGAAGAGATTGAAGCACCTCTTTAAAACTGCTTTTGTCTTTGGCTTATGGGATCTCCCAGAGGGGGGGATCTGTTTAGAAAATAAACAATCTAGATCACTCCTAATTGGGAGCATTACAGTATTTAACAGAAGCGTTCTCAAAGCTGGTGAGCTCAGATCAGGAGTACGTCACACGAATGCTAAGTGGGTGTTGGTGTTGTTGTTCACTTTGCTCGTGTTTTACCCTGGAGACTTAGCCTTGTGTTGGTTTGCAGCCCACCAGAAATGCAGACTTTGTTGCTCTTGTTCCACTCACTCATGCTTGTTTTTATGCCGTTAAAACTGCCATTTCACATGCTCTTTTTGTTCGTTACATCTCTGCTATTGGTTTGCGTGGATCTGCTCTAGCAAACCAGTGGATAGTGGTGGGGATCCCCACCGGCTGGGCTCGTAGGGCTTTGGTATTGATGGAGGGAAGGAAGCAAGATCCCCCAGGCTGCAGAGGTGGCAGTGTTGGGCTGATGTGGGGTGCTCACGCCCCCTGAGTGTCGAGGGAGAAAAGAGGAGCCTGGAGAAGGAACACAATGCTGGGTTGTAAGCCAATTTAAATCCTCATTGTGTGAGCTGATTTGTTATGATAAGAGGGAGGCAGGAGAATGCAGGAATACGTGCGTTCATATCTGAAATGATAGATGTTCTGGCCACAGATTGGCAGCAAAGAGACATGAGCAAGGATGTAGGTTGGATGTGAGATGGGCAGATTGAGAGGACTGTGGGGCATCAGGGGACAGAAGAGGTCTGTCCTGCATTTGCAGTTCTGCTGTGCAATGCGTTAGGCGCTGGCTGCACGGGATGCAAAGACAGAGAGCAGGGCTGATTGATCTCCTCCGCGCAGAGGACAAACAAAGGGACAAAATTAGGTTAAGCTCTCGCCGGCTGTGCGGGCACGGTGTCATGACTCAGCACTGCCACGTGCCGAGCGCTTGCTGTGAGACCACAGGGCTGCGTGGCAGAGCAGGCCAGCATGGACATGGCCCCTTTTTCAGCTCCCAGCGCCCGAGCTGGCTCCAGAGAGGGCAGGTGGCAGCCCCAGGTGCCCAGACACACTCAGCTTTCTGGGAGTGTCCGTGTTTTGCTTTGCCCATCAGTCCTTTTTGCATTTGCTGAATTTGTCCTCAGACTATAGAGAGACGTAAAATCCAGCTGCCCTTCTTCCTTAACGCTCCTCATCCAAAAACATGCACGATTTGGAAGGCATTATGCTGCTCCCTTGACTGTTGGCACCACTTGTGGGTTGCACTGTGGGGCTGTGGGTCTCGTGGTGTGTGGCGCTTAGAAATACCTCAGCCCTACCTCAAATGCCATTTTTTATTTGGCTGCTCTCTGAAATCAGAGCCAAGGCGCTTTTAAAACCCCTAATTGATTCTGTACTGATGTAGCCCAAAGAGCTGCTGGCTGTTTGGACTGTTGATAATTACTTCAAAGCGTGCCTTGCTGCAAGAAATGTCATCCTTCTCCCCCACCTCCACTACGTTTCCTAACCTACTCGCTTCATATTTCCCTTTGGTCTCCCACGTGCCTGCAGCAGAGCGCCCGTTGGCATTAATTAATTACATGAGTCATAAATAGCTGCAGGCTTCTTACCCGAGGAGCCCGGCCCCAGTCGGCTGCCAGTGTGCTCCAGCATGACCTTGCAGAACTGCACCACGTCCTCTTTTATATACATTATTTATCTTCTGCTCAGCGAGGTTGCCCTCTTGCAAAGCAGCTGCATTAGCTCCTGCAGCAGGATCTAAACGGAGGGCGTTGGTGAGCGTGGCATTAAGTCATCACGCTGGGGCTCCTTGCACGGCTGTGGCTGTGGTGCTGCCAGGCACGGGCTCGGCTTAGCAGAGGGTAGGACCTACAGGTAATGGTGCACAGCAAGGTGAGGACAGCCTGGTTCTGCCACTCCCCTGGGGCCACAGCTTATGCGTGTGTGCAGATGCACTGGCAGCAGTGTTTGCCGATAGGCTGCCTGCACTACCCTGAGCTCCAGCTGGTATTTTGCTTTCGGCAGAACTCATCAGAATTTTATTGAATAATCCTTTGTTCTCCCCGTTCCGCAGAGTTAAACATACCCTCCTGTTTGTGCTAATAAATGGTTGTGCGGGCCGGTGCTTTCCCACACTGCTCAGAAAATAGGTCCTGTAGGATGAGCTACGTTGGGAGCTTAAATTACTTCTGTCTTGAAGAATGTCCGTGCAAAAGGTTCCTCAGTCTGCTTGGTGCAGAAAGCCCAGGGGAAGCGTGTGAGTGATTTGTGCCTCCCGTGGAGGCACGAGACGCTTTGGCTTCGTACTTGTCTAGCTGAGTCCCCAGGAACAGGGATGCTTTATGAGCCACTTCATACAGAGCGATACGTATTGCTTCCAGGGTGGTGGTGCGCCCAAGTCAAGGACCATGATCCTGCTCCAGCATCTCCCAGAGAGCAGCTCCTTCCCCATGCGAGCAAGGTCAGGCTGGGCACAGCAGGGAGATGCCAGCTTGGCAGCCCCTTCGTGCTGCCTCCTCCTCCCCTGCCCTGCAGGGTGGCTGCGTGCCCAGCATCGCAGCTGGCGCAGTGCTGGCACCGAGGCGGCTGGGGCAGCTGCGCGCATCTCCGGAGCTGGGGCTCGGCCGCCTCCAGGCTTTTATTTATTATTTACTTGGTAAATTTCCCTCAGTGAAAATGCTAAGGCTGTGGTGAATAAATAGAAATGCAAAGGAACGTGAAGGTACAGCCAAAATGTTCCAGGATCCTTCTAAAAGGCTCACAATAGGAAGAGAACCATCTGAACTCACACAGCATCAGAACTGAAGGATTCTAAGTTGAGGTTTGAGGCATAAAAAGGGTGGCCTGTGCTGTGTTCGGACCAGAGGTAAGCACATTTTGAGCAAGGAAAGGGATGAACCCTGCCTTAACAGCTTATGAGATTACAGACTTGAGAGAGCAGCTCTGGAGGTGCCACAGAGCAAAGCTTGGGTGGGCACTGAGCTGAGGTGCCAGGCCAGGAGCTGGGTCCGTTGGGACAGGGGCACGTGCTGGTGGGACAGATGAGGCATGACCTGACAGGGCTCTACATTGAAGGGCATTAAGTTAGGGGGCCATGTTCCCTGCCGCTTGATGATTTTATTGAGTGACAGACCAGCGCTGGTGGGTTGCACACACACTTGGTGGTATTCTCTGTTGCTACTTCTGTCTCGCTGGGCAAGAGTAGTGCAGCAGCTGTGGTACTGCAGCAGTTCAGTTTAAGATGTTTGATGCAGCACCACATGAAAGCAAAATCTTGGCCTGGAAGCCCTTCCTGTACCCTGAAAATACCCTAAGCTCAGCAAGCTGTTAAGCAGGGCAACTTCTGCCCCTGCACAGTCACTGCTGCTGTTTCCCCTCTGGGCTGAGGAGCGCTGTGTGTATTCTGCAGCTCTTGGCACCCAGACCGCATCTCTGCAGCTCTCCTTTGGGAGTTTGAGGAGATGGACTTTTCTCCCATCTTATTCTTTAAATCAGAAGACCCACGTTAGGTGAGATCAAGGCCGCCCAGTGTGCAGAAAGGATCTTGTGGTCCTCGGTGGTGTGATGAGAGTACGTACCCAGCACAGCTCTGAGAACTGCAGCAAGTGCGTGCTCTGCAGAGGAGAGATCTCTGCCTTCAGTTCTGATCGTGCCGCTATCGAGAGAGAGAGGAGGTCAACATGTGCATGATCCGGAGGGGAAAAGGAGGAGTAGTTGGGTCACCATGAAAACACTTACCTACAAACAGCAGTCTGCGTTTAGTGCTGAAAAAGAAAAAAGAGCACATTGACGAGTGAAAGTGGGCAGCTCATTGCAAAGGCGCCCTGGCCCTTCTGCTGGCTAATCCTCCCAGTCTGCCTGACTTAATGGGCTGGCTCTGTGGCCAGGCTCTTCCTCTCAGTGGCTGTGAAGGGATCTGGGAGGTCACATTGGCAGGTCCTTGTCCCGGCGTTCCCAGGTGCCTCACATGCCTCCTGGCATCACTGCAGCAAAGCCAAAGCCCAGGTCCTACAGCACCTGCGGCAGCTGTTTTTAATAGAGAGTGTTGGGAGCCAGAGGGGTGAGGCCGCTTGGGAGAAGTGCAGGGGTTGATCGTTAATTCCTTAAACCAGTTGTACTGTGAATCCCTCACGTTGGAAGTTAGCAGAGCCTTTAATGTGCTGGGGTATTTTATTCTTGTCGGAAAGATGTGCGAGGATCCAGTAACCTCCAAATGTCCCACTTGTGTTTGTTTCTTAGTTTGCAGAATGCCTTTCACCATAGCAACTAGGGCTTGCTTTCCTCAAGTGCATGAATTTTCATGGATTTGCAGCAAGGAGGGGAAACGACCCAAAACCCTGTGCTAAAGCAAAGGCTTTGCAGCGTGGCAGGAGCATTGCTGGGTTCTGCTCGTGGAGGAGGAGCCAGAGGGTCTCAGCTGAGCAAAGGCTGCATCTGGCCCCAGAGAGCTCTACTGGAAAGAAGGCAAGCCTGGATGTAGCCTCCCTCCCTGTCTCTCATGCAGATGGAACCTTGCAATGAGCTCCTCCTGCCTTGGGGATGTAGAGGACAGTGGGGCCATGACCTCCTGTGGCCCTTTCTGAGCTTGTTGATATACGGTCACCATGTAAGATAGACACCCATGGAATGGCATTTGCTTACGTGCCAAAAGCTCCGTGGCATTTAGATGGCATTTATTCTGGCTCAGTAAAATAAAAATATAAATAAGAAACCGCCCATCATGCATGCCAAGAACGCCCTGAATTCTGCTTGCCGCTCACTCTGACATGAGTGGTGCTTTTCCAAGTATTATTGGTGTATGTGTGACTGCTGTCCAAGGGGCAGCATGGGTGATTTAAGCAGGAGGGCTTCTCCTTTGTCACCACCGACTCGTGTCCTGCGCTGGGCTCGCACTAACCTGGGGTGCCGCTCACTTGTCTGTTATTTCAGGTCTCTTGTTGCTGTGCTGCAGAGCAAGAGAATATAAATGACTGGACGTAACGGGCTGAATGCTAATGGTAAGGGAGTTAGTGTTCTGCTTCTAGCACAGACCCGCTGCGCTCCCCCAGGATAGGCTGCCAGGCTTTTGTGCGCAACTTGCCTCCCTCCTGAAGTCCAGATGCTTTCTTCTTTGTAAGGGAAAAGAGGTTTTGGGTGCCCGACCGGTGTAAAGAGCCACGGGAAGGAAGCCCTGGCCAGTGTCAGCGGGAGGTGGGAGCTCTGTGAAGACGCACCGCTCTGGTTGGGTGCTGCCTACCTGCTTCTGGTGCCCATCTTGTGTTGCTCCTGGCCAGCCTCCAAGCACAATTAAACCCCTGGCAGATAGTCACCGGCGTAGTGGTGTCTGCAGTGAATAACACAGGAATCAGATGTTTCTTTCTTGGCACCAAACTGTCTCAGGAAACATATTTTGAAAGTGAAAATAGAAGAGGAAAAAATGCATTAATTGAACAAGCTTCCCAGATCTTGACCAGTTGCTCGATTGGGTTTCATCCTCTGTGAGCTGGCAGGGAATTGGTTTGGGTTTGTCTGGGGGAGTCAGGGAGCTGTGGTTCAGGTCCCTGCTGGAAGGGTTCACTGCACTTCTCGAGGCGAGGAGGGAGGAGCTCCAGGGCAGCTTCTGCAGGTGGAGTCTGTTGGGTTGGCCAGCAGAGCTTTTAGCTTTTAGCAGAAGTGCACGAAGCCAGACGTGCTGACCCCAGAGGTCCCTGTTTTACCAGCAGCTTCCCAGCACTGGGTTGTGTCTGTGAGCGGGAAGCAGCAGTGACAGAGGAGGAGCTCTGACAGACAGAGGGTTTGCTGGAGTCTGATGACTCCACCTGGTCTTTCACATTTCTAACCTGGCCAAGGAGAGCAGGGTATCTCGCTTTTCCTGCTGGCAGGCCCCAGGCTAACGACGGCACACACATCACTCGCCTGCAGCGCTGATTCACTGCTGGCGGTTTTGTACCGCTGAGCCATTGTGCCCCAGCCCTGGGCACTGCTTCCCGGGCTGGAGCTCCAGCAAAGCAAGCTCCTCCCTGCAGAGCAGGTGCGCACGTGCACCTCTGCGTCTTCTCCTGCGGTAACACTGCTCTTTGCTGGGATTGTTTAATTGCGAGGCATTGCTGTGAATTTTTGCTCTCTTAGTGTTTCTGAGCTCTTGGCAGGGCAGCGTGGGCTCGTTATCAATTCAGGATGGGTCATTTTTGGCTGACTGCTGGAGACAACGTAAGGCTTTACAGCGATCGATAACCCTGACGGCAGCACAGAACCCAGGCCAGGCAGTGCGAGCGCAAGCCAGAGATTACGTAGAGGAAGTTTTAAGTACCTTGGCCTCCCTCCCATCACCTGGGTTCCTTCTGTCCTCCCACTGCCTCCTCGGGCAGGCCCATTAATACTTCTCGCTCTTGTTGAGCCTTGAGCCCATGACAGGCGATGTGAAGGCACGAGCCTGCACTGGCAGCTCCACTCTCTGTCAGCAGAGCCGAAGTGTGCTGCAGCCATCCCAGGGCAGCACCGTGATTTATTGCTGCCGTTCCCAGGTCTCCACACAAAGGTGCTACTGCGTTCCAGGAGGGCTGCTTGACCAATACCCAAATGCACGTTTCTACTGCTTCATCCAGGAATCCTCCTTTGCAATTATTTCCCCAGCGTTTCAGTCATATCTGCTTCACAATCTGAGGCAAAGGGGGAAAACGCACAGAAATAGCCCTCCTGGTTTTGATGTGCCGCTCTGACTTTGATAAGGAGTTGTTGTGGTTTGGGGGCTGATGCTTGGAGCAGCGTGTTTGGCTGATGATTGCAGGGAGCAAGTGGTTTGATGTGCGAGTATTTCCCTGCTGTGCAGGCTCAGCACATCTCCAGTGCCTTCACGCTGAGGTGCAGGGCTTGAGGTTAAACGTTAGCAGTGTGCTCTCCTTGTCGAGGTCTAATTTGATTTGGGAAGGCAGAGGGTACTTAGTCGAGTGATGCTATTCCCTCGAGGGGCATTAGGAGCTGGCACGGCGTGCGCAGGGTCGGCTCTGCAAATTGACCTTTCCCTCCATTGGGCTTGTTTTCATTTACAGTATTAAGAAATCCCCCATCCCACCCCCTTATTTATTCCTCAGGCAGCGAGGACGTAAATCCGTCGGCGTGTTTGGATTTAGGGCATTGCCGCGTTGTGTCCTGCTCCGGCCAGATGCCGCTGCTCGCGGCAGCCCTGCGAGTGACCGGCATTCCTCCCTACAGATCCACGCCTCCTCCTCTCTGCAGCCCTCTGGGAAGGGGAACCGCACCAACCTCCAGGTCTCTCCTTTTCCAGAGGAAAAGGAAAAACACAAAGCGCTCTTCTATTTCATCGGCCTCCCTACAAGCAGAGCGTTTCCGTGGTGGGAGATATAAATATCCTTCTCGGCTCTGCTTGGCTTCTCCCCAAGTTAAATAGAAGTGGAAGCAGAAAGTGGAGGCTGAGCCCTCCGAAGTCTCCCCCAAGCCTCCAGGATGACTGCGGGATGTCTGCTTGTCACGGAGGCACAGAGCCCTCGGAGGAGGATGCTCCAGGGCCTCTTTCTAGATTGCCTGCAGTGGATCTCGGCCATGCGGTGCCGTGACTCTGACACTCATGCATGGTATCCAGTTGCCTATGAGCGCAGAGGAGCATTGGTGAGGGGCTGGCTTGAAAGGAGAGCAGGAAAAAAATCGGGCCGTGGCTGTCCTTTAAGTCTTGTAGTGCGTTTGCTCTCAGAAAGTACAGCTGCATTACCAAAAATCAATAGTCCTAGCAGTGTTCTCCCTAGGAAACACACACGCTCAGACACGCAGGAGGTGGTAGTGCTTAAAAAAGGCCATGGGAATACCAAGTGCTTCGTTACAAAGGCTTCGCTTCACTTCTAGCAGTGTACAGTATGCAGCCTTACCCAGCTGCTGCCTTCTGGGGCTCTCCCATGGCCTCCCCCATCTGGCAGGGGCTGCCTTGCTGGCTGCTCGGGAGGACACCGTCCCTCTCTGCTCTGCCCAAACGAGAAGAAAAGGAGACCAACCTCTTCCCCAACATCTCTTATTCATGAAGCATTTAATCCTAAGTCCTACCCAGGCTTTTGGGAAGATGATTAATCTTTAATTGTTTTCATCTTTAATTGCATCAAATGGAGTTTGTGTGGCGGCAGTCGTTGCTCTTCCTGTCCTCCGCACCCCTTGGTGAAACCCCCCTGGGACAGCCTTGTTCCAGTGGGGCTCTGGAGCAGTGATGGGCAATGGAGAGCCACGGGGCGCTTCTTCCAGGTGCTGGTGCTGCTCGACCTGCTCTGCCAGCTGTTGGGGTTTTGACCATGGGGTGCAGGGAGGAGGTGATGGAGAAATTGGCTCTGGGAGTAGTGCTTTCAATCCATGGGTGCGTTTTCTGTGTCCTAATGGAACGGAGCAGGAGCGTTGCTCTCCAAGGCGATGCCGTTCAGCAGTGTTGCTGAGCTTCCCCGTGAGAACCTGATGTCATCTTTTGGCTGGCCTCATGGATGGGATGAATGGGCTGAGGCACGCCTCCGGCCCCGGCACTGGCTCATATGTGTGAACCCGCTGCCAGTCCCTTGCCGAACAAAGGAAGGATTGTTGAGCAGAGCAGGGCCAGTGCTGGGATGGTGCCTGTTGCCCCTGGTTAGGAGTGAGCCGTGACCCTAAGCCCCACGTCCTGTGGCCTGGGCCAGGAGTAAACACCCTGTCCTCAGCGCGTGTGCCGTAGCTATGCTGGAATGGGGGGTGCGGGCTTGGCGAGCAGCATGTGGCCTTACAACGGGAGCAGCTGCAGGCTGAGCTGCTGTCATCGTTCCTGAAAGGCTTTTTCTCCTCTCACGCAGCTCTTTGAGAACTTCTCCTTCGGCGAGGCGCAGCTGGACGCGGTGCTGCTCTCCCAGCGCTACTCCTCGGATGCCTCCAGGTACTATGGCACAGCGGGGCAGCTGGCACTGTGCTGACCTAGGGGACTGCGGCGGGGCCCCTGCGGGCTGTTTGCCACTCGAGCGACGAAGAGCAGCGGCTGCACGTGGCTCAGGGGCACCTCCTGCCTCGTAGCGTGGCCGTACTGCAGGGGGGAGGCTGGGGCTCACAGGGGGTGTGGGATCCCCCTGCGCCATTGTCCACAGAGAGCTTGGGCGCATCTCCAGCAGCCTCCCTGATACCGGCCTCCAAATAAAGGAATTCCCTTCACGGCCAAGTGTTTGTCTGCTGTTGCATTGATGGCGCCTGTGGCTAAGCTCACAGCGTAGGCAGGGCTGTCCCCCAGCAGCTCAGGCTGACCAGGGCCCATCCGTGTCACCGGGCGCTTCCAGGGATGGGGCACCCACAGCTCTGGGCGGCGGTGCCAGCGCCTCACCGCCTTCTGAGTGAAGAATTTCCTCCTAACATCTAACCTAAATCTCAGTTCTTTTAGTTTACGGCCATCTCCGCTCACGCTATCGCTCTGCCCACGCCCGGAGTCGGTCCCCCTCCCGCTTACAGGCTCCCTGCAAGCGTCCCTAGTGCTTCCCGCAAACGCAAGCGTTGCTTTCCCGCAGACCCCGGCCATCGGGCTGCGGCCCCGCTCACCGGTGCGCGGGGACGGGGCACGGCGGGGTCGCCGGCCGCGGGGCTGGGGGCGGCCCGAGG